>NC_021163.2:18007847-18079696 GCF_000331145.2 Cicer arietinum | reverse complement strand
AAAGATAAGCCTCCACTGTCACAAAGTCAAATAATCTATAATTTCGGTGCAAACCCTAATTTTTCCTCGCTAGAATCGTAGAGAGAGAAAGAAGAGTGAGAAGAGAAAGACGTTTCGTTTATATCTCTTTCTCGCTCTATTTGTTGTTTCCCACCTTCGTTGTTGTTTCGTGGAAGTTGCAGGACTTGACCCCAAAACCCTTTTCTTTTACTTTTTTTTTTTTTTATCACAACCTTGATTTTCTTATCAGGTATTTTTAATCTTCTTCGTCTCTTTCGTCTTCTTTTTCATCGTCAAGATCTAAATATTTGAGTTTTTAATTTTTATTACTATGTTTGATTCTTCCGCGGCCTGCAATTCACGGTAATAAATATTTGTTTCGAGTTTTTGATTCTTTGACCTACGCATTACTTTTCGTTTTTTATTTTTCTCCTCTTGTTTATCGGTGTAGATCTGTTTCTTCTTGTGCGGATTTTCTCGGTTCACGTTACTCGATTCTGTGACCTTTTCTTTATCGTTGGTTATGTGTTTTTTTAATTCCGCGAAGGTTTTTTATTGTTCGATTTGTTGTTTTCTTTTGGTAAGACTTTCTTCATTATTTGATCAACATTTATGATGCCACGTCACGGGTCCGATCTTTTTTCAACACTTGATTATCTTTGATTGGTGAAGTAAGGTTTTGTTGATAACTTTGCAGTGAATTTTCAGTCGGTATTTACTATTTAATTTCATATAGTTTACTTGAGTTTTGTATATTGTGCTTATTCTGAATTTCTGAGATGTTTTTGAAGTATTAATCAGTTTATTTGGATCACGTGTTCAGTTAGTTTTGGATCTAATTATGTTGTGACTTAATTCAATTTTCGCGGGTTGTTTTGTTTCGATCAATGGTTTGAGTTGGTTGATGATGTAGTATCTTTATTTTTTGTTTTGCAGGTTCCCGCTACTATATTTGATGTGAGACTAAGGCTAGGATCTACTACTTTACTTGGATAGTTGAAGTATTTTGGAAGATTGAAATAAATGTTTACAAATGGTTAATTTGGTGCAGGAATTTTTTGCCAACTTCAATATTTATTTATTGAGGATTTGCTATTGAATCGTAATAACTGAAGTTTGAAAGAAAGGTTTTGACTTGTGAGCTTATCTTGGAATCATGCCTATTTCAGGACATGAAGAGGTGTTTATTTCCTTTCTGATTTACAGCTAACTACGATTAGAGAACCATGCCAATTTGTTCTTTTTTGGATATTGATTACTTGATCTTATATTGACAGAGTGGGGTAAAGTCCTTTGCTGGGCAATTTAGTGATTTAGTTGCAGGTGTGCCAATCAAGAAAAGGAGGCCACGGCCTTCTTCCCCTCCTTCTGAAGAGCCTTGTTCAATCACCGAAGAAACTGAGTTACAACGAAAAGAAAATTCAAGCACATCTCAAGGATCAACTATATCAAATGTCAGTATTGCAGGTGCACCTCCCAAGAAAAGAAGGTTTCGTCCTTCACTTCAAGCTTCTTCACCTTCTCTGGAAAAGGCTTCACCTCAGGAAAAAGGTGATGCCTTGCGTAAGGAACATTCAAGCACATCATTGGGTTCAACCCTTTCTACGAGTTCTGCTGGATTATCTGATACCATTAGAAACCCTGTGTTAGAAGAAAAGAATGCAAGTTCTGTTGTTACCAATGCGGACATAGTGCTGAAAAATTCTTCTTTCGTTGTGCCCAAACTTGAGGAGTCAAACCCTGCAACTCCATCTTGTCTTTTGGATGTCGTGGATAGCAAAGAGAAGGTGGTGCTCAATGAAGGTATTGATAAAAATTCGGGATCCCAAACAATTAAGGGAAATCCTGAACTCTTATTGGCTGCAAAAGCAGGTCTTGCACTTGGCATTGGAGCAGGTGTGAGCAAACAAATCGTCCAAGATTTAATTAAACAAGAGGGTTCTGTGGTGTCTGGAAGTACTAATTTATCTTTAAGCTTAAAGGAGCACTTTTTTCCAGCTGTTACAAGTCCGGCAATTAATGAAATACATAAAAAATTGGAGAAAGGAGAACCCGTCTCATTGGAATTATCATTAAGCAAGGAGGAATGCAGTACTCACAGTTCTAATACTGATTCTAAAAGTAATAGTGACACTACTCGTGTTTATTCTAGCAGGGCAAACTGGGATCTGAATACTACGATGGATGCATGGGATGAAGCAAGTGATGCCAGTTCTGTTAAAACATCTATTGATGGGCTGAATATTACTCACAGTGCGCTTGATGAGAACCAGTTAACGTGCTCAATTGGGATAACACCGCCAGTTATTGCGTCTGTAAAACAAACATTCAAAGAGAGCCAGAACAAAGCTTTCATAACTTCATCTGCTCCGTATGGGCAGCATCATAAATGTGTGGATCCACGTAATCTCTGTCTTTCACCTTATCTTCCGAAGTATGATGAGAGTCCTTGTAGAATATCTGTTAAATTAAATTCAGGTTGTGCTACTCCTATAGTCAGTTTGCCAAGAATGGCAGCTACTGCTGGTGATGCAAATACTTCTAGTTTTAGGTTGATAAAGCCAGAACCACTAGATGACAACCCGAAGAAGGATTTGAAAGAAGCTAATGTTTGTCCTGTGGCTTCGTTAGATAGTGTTGCTGTCAAAAAAGAATTTATTCCGCATTCTTTTGTCAAGCCATCTAAGTCAACTGTTAGCAATTCGAAGTTAGTTGCTCCTACATTCATTAAATCTGAACCAGGTCATGAGGGTAGGCAGGAAAGATCCAAAACAGCAGAGATTAGTACTGCAGGTCAGTTGGTTAAATTGTTGCAACATGGGTCATTTACTTCTTCTTCTTCCTCATCCATGGCAGTGCCAGCCATGTTGAATTCGACACAAGTTTCTGCAGAGGGAGCTCATCTTGCAGTGAAATCTGTGTTTACAGCAGAATTAGCCACCGATAAAAATATAGTAGGTCAGCTAGAAAATTCTATCCGTGCAGAAGAAACTAATGTTGAGAAAGTATATGATGAAGTTTCCTCAAATGCCGAGCCCGTACCTCTAGTAACAGTCGCTATTCCTATGGTTGGAACTGGTACAAAATTGACTAATCTTGGATTGAAACATTCTTCTCTTGTAACCAAGAAAAAAGATGCTGAGGATCATGATGGTTGCAGATTGAAACTCATGAATGAGCTTCCTGATCCACGAGACAGTGCAGAAGATTGTGTTAGTGATGAAGAAAAGATAACCTTGTCAGCTGATATGTTGGAGGATGATTCTTATGGTTCTGATTTCGAGTCAGATGACAACCATGCTGTAACTGTTGCTGTTGACACTGAGCGATACATTGAAGATGATGATTATGAGGATGGTGAGGTTCGAGAACCACTGGAGCCTTCGAAAGTGGAGGATGCCATATGTGAGGTAAGAGAAGTAGAACATCGTGACTCTAGTAACTATGATAACAAACCAGTGGAGAAAGGAGTGGTGAGTGGTGATTACCCCACTTCATCTCGTGTGGTGGAAAATAACAATGAGACTGTAATCCACAATGAAATTTTTGGGAAAGATGGGGTGGACATTCTAATGCATGAGAAGCCTGGTAAAATCGTTTATAAAAATGTTTGTGTACAAGAGTCATTGGATGGTGAAAAATCTGATATTGCTGCTGATAACAGAGAAGTTAATGTTTTGCAAAGGAAACCATTAGATCTTTCAGAAAGAATAATTGTCTCTGAAACTCAGGAGACAGAACAGCCTTCTGATGGAAGCCATGTGATAGATGTTCAATGTGCTGATGAGGTTTTGAAAACAACTGACACTGTTAGACAAACCAACTTAGATTTATCAAAAATGGAAGGATCTGCAAATAACGAAGATATAACCAAAGATGTTGGTAACAGTGGTAATCAAGGAAGAATTATAGATCTGTCACGAGCTGCTAGTTCGTCATCCCCTAGTAAAACTAGACCTATTTCAGGCAGATCACTGCCGACTCGAGCTGGAAGAGATGTATTATCTGACACACTTGACTGCAACAAATTATACAGAGGAAGGTAAGCTTTTTTAGTTCAATATACTATACCAATTCCCTCATATTAATACAGTTGTATTTTGTTGCTGAAGAGCTCCCACCCACAAATTTTCAAGAGAAAGACATCAAGACATGTCCACTAGAAACTCTAGAATGAATTTTGGGCGTGGTAGAGGTAGAGTTAATAGTCGAATTCGTGGTGACTGGGAATCTGAGCGTGAATATTCTGGTGAATTTTACAATGGTCCAAGTCAACAGTTCCGCGGCGCCAGGTCAAAATATCAATCTGCTATTGCTGATAATGATCTGGAGTATAATAATGTTGGACCTGATGACTCATATGTCGTCAATGGTCGGTTAGGTAGAAAGCCCTTGAATGATGGCTCATACATAGCACCAAGAAGAAGGTCACCAGGAGGAGGAAGAGATGGCATCCAAATGGGTCATAGAAATCCAAGACCCGTTAGTCCAAATAGTAGATGTATTGGAGGAGATGGTTCAGAGATAGTTGGCATGAGGCATAGCGATAAATTCATGAGAGGTTTCCCTGATGACACTCTAAGTTCTGTGTATACACGTCCCCAACAATTTGAGGGTATGGATGGTCGGTTTTCAAGAGGAAGGGGTAGGAATTTTTCTTCCATGCAGAGAAGGGGTGGTATTTCTCGAATGCGCTCAAAATCGCCAATCAGATCGAGGAGTCGCTCACCTGGTCAATGGTCATCTCCTAGAAGAAGGTCCCCTAGAAGAAGATCTCCAGAGGGTTTTGGTGGCCATCAAGAAATGACTCATAGAAGATCACCATTATACAGGGTTGACAGAATGAGATCCCCTGATCGACCTGTTTTCAGTGGGGAAAGAGTGGTGAGGAGGCATGGCTCACCTCCATTTATATCACGACCTTCTAATGATATGAGGGACATTGATTCTGCAAGGGACCATGGTCATCCAAGGTCTGTCATTTCTAATAGAAGTCCATCTGGTCGAATTTTAATCAGAAACAACAGAAGATTTGATGTTGTTGATCCCCGAGACCGTGCCGATAATGATGATGAGTACTTTAATGGTGGAGGGCCTATGCATTCTGGTAGGATGCTAGAGCTTAATGGTGAAGGAAATGGTGAGGAGAGAAGAAGGTTTGGTGAGAGACGAGGTCCTGTGCGTTCTTTCAGGCCTCCTTATAACAATAATAATAATAATGGTAATAATGCAGGCGATAATTTTCATCTTAATGCTGAAGATGGACCTAGACATTATAGATTCTGTTCAGATAATTCAGATTTTCACGAGAGAAGCAACAACATGAGGGAAAGGGACTTTGATAGACGGATTAAGGGTAGGACTGGAAATGGGCCACCTAGAAGAACAAGAAATATGGATGATCAGGAAGAGAATTTCAGGCATGGTGGACAACAGGTTTGGAGTGATGACAGTTTTGATGATATTTCACGAGTGAAGAGGAAAAGATTTTGAATGATTTCCCCTTTTATATATAATCAGAAAAGTCTCCTGCTGGAAATGCTGGAGGACGATGGAATTTGTATTGCAGTTTTCACCTACAGATTAGACTAGTTTTTAATAATAAATAGTTATTATTTAGTGTCCCTTGCTTTAAGCTTGAGCCATTCTAAGTGGTAAAAATGAAGTTCGTTGTGGTTGTAAAAGCAGCGTGCATGGAAGTGTGGGCAGATTGTGGAGGAAGGAATTGTGAAAACCAAAGTTGATGAACAAATAAATTTAGTTTGGACTTCGGTATGGGACCTAACTCTTGTCTATAAGCTTGAACCATTAATCGTACAAAAATAAATAAATTGAACCATTAATAAATAAAAATGAGAAAGATGGGTCGCGTGATTGAAGGGAGGCTCTTCCCGTTTTAATAACTTATTTTTTGGAGTGGTGCTGTTGGTTTATATTTTTATTTTTTGGTTTCCTGTCCTACCAACATTCAAAGTAAACAAATACTAGTAATCTTAAATGAGTACAAATAATAGTCTTTTAGTTTAATTTTTCACAAACCCTTGACGATTTGTTAAAGCTATAATGTAAATTCCCATCAGCTATAATCCTTGCCGTCCAGGATCTTTCGGTGTAGGTGGCAAATCCAATGCAAGTGAAGTCTAACGCCAATAAATTTTTTTAAGTGAAGTCTAATATATGATATTTTTGTTAATATAAAATTAATGACAAATAAGTTTTTATTTATAGGTTTAAAGTAAAAGTTTTAGTAGTTTTATTTTTATGTCAATCCTTTTTTTAAAAAAAAACTATTAAGAACGATGTTACTAATTTTTGAAAATTGATAAGATCCTGTTAATTATGTTTTTGTGGTCGACATATTTATACAAAGATGGAAAACAACAACAGGAACTTACCTATGGATGGATACCGTTGGGTATCTCTTTTATTGATACTTGTATTAACTTAAAAGTACAAAAATGTTAAAACTAAAATGGACCCTCTCCGTCAAATTGAGAAGATAGAAATAAATATTGAAGATACGGAAATACTAAAAGCGAAAAGAAAAACTAATTATGAAGAAAATATGACGGAGTTATTTAGTTTTTGTATATAAAGAAGTGATGTATAAAAGTAACGTAAAAAAAGTCAAAATCAATTACTTACTTTGAAGGTTGGTGATAAATGCAAAAATTAATATGATCACCGGACCAATAACAAAGGAATATAAGAGTCTAAATTAGAATTAATTATGACGATTAGTGTATGAATCCACTTAGTTTGTTTGGAACAAATTTCATATAAATGTTAATCTTTAATGTATTGAATTGGAATAGTTTTTGCATTGAATTAATAATTTGTTACTTATAAAAAAATTAATTACCAATTGGAAAACACAAAAAATCAAATATAGTGTATAGCATCGAGTTGTAACACTTCTCTTTTATTTCATGTTTTTTTTTTATATATATATATTTAGAAGTTGTATTGCAATCTCAATCATATATATTACAACTGATTCTACCTTGATATTTAGTTATATCAATATAAAAATCTTTGAGTACAAAAAAATTATCACAAACCGTAAATATAGACAAGTTTAGGAATAAGCCTATTCCTAATCTTTATTTGAGTGCAAAATGGAAATAACATAAATTCTGTATCAAATATATTTATGAAAATAAAATATACAAATTACCCTTGAATATTTATAATATTCTTTAACTTCATATATCATTTCATCACCGATCTTAACCACTCAAAACTTACATATCATAAAATCACCGTAACTCAGTTCGTAAATTTTTTCAAAATCTGGAGATTTTACGTGAACCATACGTTGTAACATCACGTATATTGTAAAATTGTAAAAATCTCAGATAATACGTGAATTAAGTTCACGTAAATGTAAGTGATTTAAGATTGCGTTATTAATGGAGTTTGAGACTCATTGGTGGTACGTGAACTAAATTCATGTAAACGTACTTGAACTGAGTTCACGTACGTTGTAAAATTGTAAAAACTCAGGTAGTACGTGAACTGCGTTCACGTAAACATATTTGAACTGAGTTCACGTAAACGTATTTGGACCGAGTTCACGTAATGCACTTTTAAAATGACTAAAATGAAGGTTAGAGTTTTGAGGATATGGATGAAGATAACGATGAAGATGAGAATGAGGATGAAGATTGAGAGAGATTAAGATTTTAAAGATGAAGATGAATGAATCAGATTAGAGTTAAAAATTCAATAAATAGATAAGGGTATTTTAGATAATTTATTTTTTATTTTTAAAAAGAGGGGTGTGGATAGTAAAGTGAGGGGTGTAGGTAGCATTTTTGTATTTTCTTTTCTTTGTATACCATTTGTTTTTTTTTTTTTTTTGATTGATTTAATTGTCAAACATATTAAACTAGTATTTTAGACCCTAAAATTTTGAGTTTAAAAAAATTCAATTTAATCATAAGTTTTGGACCCTATGAAGAACAAAAATATTTAATCATAAAAAGAAATATAGTTATGTGTATCTAAAACATAACCATATATGAGTATATGAGTTTAATAGACATGAAGGGTAAGTGTAGACAATTTTATGTATTGATAATCGACATAAATTATTAATTAAATAATTATTTTATGATAAAAGTTACAATTATATGATAAAATTGATAGTTTCTGTTAACCGTAATTAACTATATTTCTTTTTCTCATCAATTATTTTTGTGTAAACAAAAAAATCATATACTCCTATTTTTTAATGAGAAAAAAAAAGGACATATCAAGTCTTTATATATAAGACTAACTTGACTAAATCACGAGAATTAAAGAAATTGATTGTAACATTAAATTTTGTTGGTAATTTGAGTTATTTTACTACTTTACCATTAAAACCAGAGAATTATTTCATAGTTTTATTTGTAGCATTTATTACAGATTACAAAAAATAAATTAACATAATTAAAAATAAATTAATAAAAAAATAATTAATATATTTAAAAATAAAAATAAAATCTCATAAAAAAGGACAAGAAAAAGATCTAAAAAGAATATAATATATTTAGGAACAAATATCTTTTACTATAATGAATATATTTTAGTGTCGCCTTTTGTTCTAAATTGCATATAGGTGTATGACTAGAAACAATAAGAGGGAGCATAAAACCTTCCCATAACTACTTTAACAATTTTGCTACTTTCATTATTAATGTTGCTTCCATTCTCAAGCCTTTATTTATTATGGTGCATTAGATGAAGTGCATCTTCACAATGCAACATACTCCTTTCCTTCTTTTTCTATTTGGACCAAATTTTGAAATAAAAAGAGTAGAAGCTCCACTTTACATCTATAATGAATTAATGGTGTAATTGCTTTTGTGCATTTCGAGAGGCATCCACATATTGGGAATGTATGAAAGGGCAGCATATGTGATAGTACTAGTTATAGAATCAGTGCGACGAACAAGGAGATATTCATTTAATTGCTTTTATTATATATTAATACCGTAATCTTTACGTAGTATTGAAATTTCTAGTATAAGTCCTTTGGTAGTTAGGTCTCATAAACATGCATTAATTATATTGGTCTTGTATATTTATTAAGGTGATAAAGGTTTATTTCTAATTTTCAACTTAAATAACTCCCAGAGTCATGTTCTCACAATTGGTGTTGCTTTCCGTTTTGTTGCTTCAAAGGCTTTTTTTAGTGTAAGATAACTTATTTAATGTGAATTCTCTCGTGACGTGGATTTGAGGTTCACATCATTAAGTCACATTTAAAATATAAATGCTCTGCCACATTTAATTTACCTTGAAAAGTTATATTATTGGTTGCAAACTGGTGGTTTAAAAATTTATTGTAATTATGTAGCAATATCTTCTTTAGACTAAAATTTATGGTTGTTTGGGTGGAAATCAGTAATTCAGTGTTGGCATATGACAAACAAGATTGAGAATTGAATGGACATAACTCGTCATATTTTGACAGTTAGAGGTAATAGCTAATGGGTTGCATGCAGTATGATTGCTAGATGATTTCTTAACGAATGATCACTTTTGTAGGTCTTATCCTCATAGAATGATGGGCCATTTGCAATCAGAATAAAAAAGGTCTTCTATTAGTGTTGTGGAATATAGAATATGAAAGGAAAAAAAGATCCATATTTGGTATAATTTAATTTAGCATTGAACACATGTGAGAGACCAAATTTAAGGATATTTATCTACTCTTTCATGGTTCTACAAGCATAAGCCTACACCAACACATCTCTCTTCTCTGAAGAATGTTGCATCAAGATTACATTTCACACATCCCTACACCGTTGCTTTCCAAGTGACAGGCCTGCCAATGTGCTAACAAGTGATGTGTGCGACATATTAGACTGTCATGTGTGCTTCGTTTATCCTCCCATATAATCAAATTCATTTTTTTTTCCAAATACTATACATATATATGTTAAAAGTGGTACTCAATTAAGAAAGATTTGAGGAGAAAAACTTGGATAGTTACTTACAAGCCAATCTAGTTGGGACTGTTAATTTCAGTCAATTAGTTGTAGCTATTTTTTATAACAAACTTGTATATAAGTAATTGGGCAGAAAACTGAAAACATACAGTTTTGCACACTTAGCAAAAATTACAGCAAAACAGAGAAAGTAACTTTGTAATCATTTTTTCTCATTATAGTGATAGTTCGAAGTCAGATTCAGTCCCACCAAACGTAGGAGTTTAACTCTGAACTGGATTAACAATTGTGTGTGTTCACTTTAACATTGAAAAACATTAAAATATGTTAGTCAGTAAATGGAGAACGTTCTCCGTTTCTGCAATTGAACATTCTCCGTTTTCAGTTTCAATCATTCTGTTTTTTTTCCTGTACAAAACCAAAAACAATCTTTGTTTAATTACTCATTTCCGACAACATCAACAACTGGTATAAGGCTGAAGCTTCTTATTTGGTACCAAAGTGGAGAGCTGTTGGAATTCATTTATGAGTGGTTAGTCCCGCATCGACTAGGAATTGAGGAAATATTGGATATATAAGAGGAATGACACATAAACCTAATGTCTTAAGTTTTTGGGTTGAGAAGTGGTGTCAAAGTATCTTAAGGATCCTAGACGTTTAGCCCATTCTAGATGTCGCGCTCCCCTGGGATCAACAACACAATGAGTTGGAAAGCCAATCTCCAACACATGGTGAGATTTTCTTTGCTACATAACTATGGTCTATGTAGTAAAAAAAGAATAATAACATTTGTTTCAATTGATTGATGTAACAAATGAAGCACAACAATTGCCAAATATTAGCAAACACATAGAACCAATGATATTTCCTTTTCTCATTCTATAAAGTGAAGCTCAACAATATTAATTAATTAATTAACATAGCTTTGGAATTGAAAATGGTAACACATTAATTGGTTGAAGAAGAATCAGGCCAAACACTGATTTTCTCCTTCTCATACTTAACATAGATAGCAGTAACAGAAGCTACAAAATATATCTGAATAAGCACAGTGCCAGGTGTATGATAATTGATAACGCTTTTCCCAGTTGCAAGCTCCACAAGCAAAAGTGCTATCAATCCAAGAATTGCAATTCGACCATTCAATTTCTCGCTGTATTTGCTAAACCCTAATTCCACCTTCAATCCACCAGAAACCGCTTCTTTCAAAGCCACCGGTGGCAAGTACACGCCGGATCCCGACTTCGACGCAACTTTATTAGACTTCCGTCCTTTCCGGATTTCCGCTTTCTTTCCCGTGCCACTCCGGTAACGGAGACGGAATTCCTTCATGCGGTCGTCGAAGTCTTCTTCGGTGGTAGCGGGTGGTTCGGATGGATCCGAATCGGAGGGCGGTGTTTGTGGTTCGGTGGCGCGAGTGGTGAAGAGAAGGAATGGCCTGGGGATGTGGATAGGAAGTTTGGAAGAAGAAAGGAGAAATGGATTAGAGAGTTGAAGAGAAGGTGATGCTATGTTCGCCATTTTTCCTCTCGCGTCTCTGTTTCGGATAACGCGCACTTTATTTTTTGTGGTACAATTCTCACTTTTCTTCTCTTTCACTCCAAAAATAAAATAATTTTTTAGTTCTAAATAAAAAACAAAGAGAACAAAGAAAAATAAAATAAAATAATTATTTTATGTTTTTATTTCCCATTCATTTTTCTTTTTATTATACTACTGTAAAATAAATTATGAATAAAAAATAATAAAAAAATTAATATATTTTATTTTAATTGTTAATTTTTTATATTAATTTTTTAACTACTATTTTTATTAATATATCATTCTGGAGAGTGTGATTTATTTTTCTATAAGACATACTTTATCCGGTAATATTATAAGAGAAAAAAAAATTATATTCGCATGTCTTAAGAAATAAGTTAAGTATAATAATTTTTTATATTTCATATAAAATATTAGATAAATTTATTAAATTACCATTTTTAAATATCAAATATTCAACTATTACTATTTAATGTTTTGAATTAAATGAATAGTAAATTATAAATAATAACATTAAATGATCAAATATAATTAAATTTTATTTATAATAGTAATTAAAATTTAAGATTTTTTTTTCTTATAAAGAAAGCAATGAATAAATCTCCGTTGTTGAATACACTTTCAACTACACTATAAAATAATTATCTTTTTTGTTTTTGTTAAAAGTGTAATTTATTATCTCTTATAAATTATAATTTTGAATTCGAATTTAAAATAAAATATTTAATTTAATAATATTATCATTTATCAGTTAAATTATAATTTAAAGACTATAATTCTTGTTTTTATTGTCAAGAATTGTTGAAATAAATAGAAAAAATTTGTTTTATGAAAATTAGGACATCACTTTTTCCATTACTAAAAACAAACCATGGACGATATTTTTTTATTTATAATTTATGAGTACACTGCATTTACAACACATTAATTTGTCATGTCACGTTCTATTTTTTTAAAACTAATTTGTCTATTTTAAATAATAAAATAAAAAGTCTAAATATAAACTTTAATTTTTAATTTAGAGAGGATTGGTGTCGTTTCTTTTCTCTACTTTACAATCCTTTTATTTTTCTTCACATTTTTTTATTAATTTCCTTTTGTCTCCATTTGCTCAAAAAGAAAAAATAAGTTATAGAATTATACAGGTTAACCCACCACATACAATCTATACATCTATACATTATAATAAAGCAAACATGATAATTTGACAAGTTTAATATGCGTCAGTTAAGTAGAGTGTTGAGAAGATATCAAGTTTCTATTAATAGAAATAATAACTCATTGTGCAGATTTTTTTTTTACAATAAAATTAAAGTTCCATTACTTCACGACTTTATACATGCGTACATTGAAAAGTGAATGACCAACTAAAAAATAAGAAGAATGAATAAAAAATAAAATACAGTACACTACGACTAGACATTTAACCTATGGATAGCAATTAGACTCATACTCAGTGGGTACTCGCAAAAAAAACCCACAATGGGTAGAGTAAAAAACCGCATAATGGGTATGAGCATGGGACGGGTAATTACCCGTAAAATTAAGTGGGTATGGGTGCGGGGACGGGTACTATAGTACCCACCCCGCCCCGCACCTGCACTTATATAAATATATTATTTATTTATTTATTATATTAGTGTTTAGTTTAGTTAATTATTTTCTTTTATGTTTTAACATCTATTAATATCATTGGACCATTACAATATTTATAATTGTAACATAAATGTTTGCAAATTTTTTTTAGAATTTGATTATGATAAATAGGTAAATAATTG
The DNA here is from genome assembly GCF_000331145.2 of Cicer arietinum. Classification (NCBI taxonomy): domain Eukaryota; kingdom Viridiplantae; phylum Streptophyta; class Magnoliopsida; order Fabales; family Fabaceae; genus Cicer; species Cicer arietinum. Next base: position 18,066,435 of record NC_021163.2, on the reverse strand, counting down.
TGATTTTATAACTAATAGTTATATCTTATTAATCGTGACTTTATAATTATACTTGCAACTTTGTATCAATTATCTCAGATAATATTGTCGTATGACTTGCAACTTCACAAAATATTATTACGGATATTTAAATATGCATTGTTACAAGTATAAATCGCGGGAATGGGGACGGGACCCTACCCAAACCCTACCCATTGTCATCCCTAATTTAACCGTCGAGAATTTAGTGGCCAATTAAAAAATTAAAAATAAAATACAATACACCACGACTTATACAGTTATTTTTTAAACACTAATTTATCGACCACCGCTTCAAATTAATTTAATTAAAAAAATTCATTTTATTTTACTAATTCTTATAGCGTCTTCAGCTTTCCTTCTTAATTCGCCGTATTCAGTTAACCATCTTTCTTCAATAATCTCTCGTTTTTTGTGTCTCTCTTATAAATATCATTCATATTATCTCATCTATACACAATTCTCTTTTAATTTTTTCTATTCCAAAGATTCGTTATTTATTTTTGTTGCTACAATTTCTCCAAAAAAAGAGTCATGGAATTTGGTTGTAAGAGTTGTGCGATTATGATGTCTGTCTGATCTCAATGTCAAACATAAATTTTATGCGATGAAAATGGTATTGATGGATGACAACGTTTAATTTTTTAAAAATTTATAAACTAAAAGTTTTAAATTATACACAAACTTGTTATATTATTAATTTAACAAATTTATGTTTCATATTGTTAGGGTGATAAAATTCAAGTCTTATTTTTGGATTTGAGACTACTATTCCTGAGAGAGTTGTGTAAACTTTTGTTCTCTTGGTGTTGCGTCTAACTCTGGAGCATGTAGAACAATCGGACACCAATTCAAATTGAATTTGCAAAATAGTACAATGGTGGTCCGAGAATTAGAAACCAGTTTGCTCACATCCTCTCTTACTAATTGATTTCATTCCCAGAAATTCGTTGAATACAGTTTTTTTTTTAAGGTAATTGTTTTTTAAAAACTAATTTAACAACTACCGCTTTAAATTAATGTAATTAAAAAATTTATTTTATTTTACGAATTCTTTTAGTGCATCAGACTTTTCTTTTCAATTTGTCGTACTCCGTTAACCGTTTCTCTTCGATAATCTCTCATTTTTTGCTTATCTCCTATAAATATCATTCATATTATCTACTGTATACACAATTTCTTTTTAACTTTTCTTTACCAAATATTTCTTATTCATATGTGTGGTTATCTTTCTCAAATGTCTGAAGGAAAAAAAAAAACAGATTTTGTTACTTCAATCTCTCTCAGAATTATGTAATTTGGTTGTTAAAGTTGTGCAATTTTATGCAATGGAAATGGTCTTGATGGATGAGAAGGTTTAATTCTTTCTTTTATAAATTCAAAATTTAAATTATATTATCTGTGTATTAACAACTGTGTTTCATATTCTTATTTTTAGGGTGATAAAATTTAATCAAGTGTGAATTTTTATTTCTCTATTTGATATTAATATTTCCGAATAAGTTGTGTACAAGTTTATTTGAATGGTAAACTTATTTCAATATATCATTGTTATTTTGTTTTATTTATAAAAAAAAAAAAATTACTATTTTGTTATATATATATTGTATTGTTTATGTTTGTAAATTTTGTCTACAAAAATTGTAGATTCGTCATAAACAGTGTTGCCACATAGTTATATTGGAGAGAAAAATAATAATTTATTTAGGCATCTTAGCCATGAATTCAACTTGATTTCCATATTATTGAAAAAAAAATAATTTATATAAACAAATATAAAATTTATTTAGGAATTAAAAAAAATATTACATCACGATTTCAAAAAACTATTGTTTTAAATGGTTACATTTTAATTTTACTAATATACTGTATATTTTACATTCTAAATTTATTATTAAATATCATTTAAATTCAAAAGATTCATGAAAGATTAATGAAGACTAACATTCAAATTCAAAGATAAAAGATAATCATAGTTTTTATTTGTAATGAGAAGATTATCTTTCTTTAGTATTTTGTGAGTAATACCAGAATAAAATATATTTTGCTACTTATTAATCTTCACATATACTAATTTATTTAATTTGTATATGTCATGTCCATTATTTTAAAAATTCTTATTTCATCTAATCTAATTATTTTATTTTTTAATGATTATTGTTTTTATTTGCTTAAAATTAAAAGTATTGTTTTATAATAAGTTTTTTTGGAAAGACAAAAATATTCTTTGGAGAATTCAAAAATAAGGCATATCATTAAGATTAAAGAGTGGTGTCGGAGTGATGCGTTTGACGAGTAACATAAATTTAATGTTAATAAAATTTATGATTTATTAAGATCATATTTTATTTCCGTGCGACGCACGGATTACACACTAGTGTCTATAGAAAGCGGTTTATTTTAGACAGTTAATTACTCACACTTAGTTTCAACAATTCTATATTACAAGAATTTTAACACAATATTTTTACCTAAAACTTTAAATCATTAAATATACTTTAAATATTATTATATAGATTATTTATGTTATATATTTAATATTTTCTGTATTTTTAGTCGATGTGATATTATTCACTCACACTTAAATTTAACAATTTTTTCTCCTTATCCAGGATCATTGTTGGATTTTAGCACCACAATCAAAATGTCGTTTTCTGGACAGGAATGTTCCAGTCATCAATGGATGTTCAAAGAAGATGGTGTTGATCACTGATCAGGGAGATAGTGGATCGGAAACCTATTTTGTTGGGAGTAGGGAAGGTCTTTTCTTAATAAGGGATATTGGTGGTTGGTAGTGTCACCAACATTGGAGTCTTTCATTGGGGATAATTATCGGTTAGTTCTAGAACCCCGTTGTTTGAAGGTTTGTTTTGTTCGATGGACGAAAAAATAGAAAATAAAGTATTTTTAGTTACATCCAACCTCTCCAAATTGATCTATTTGGAGGATGAAAAAAATGAATTTGTAAAAAAATTATCTCGTTCCAATTCCAATTAAACATATCTTTAGTGAGGGAATAAGTTTTTGAGATTTTTTTTACGAATAAAAATGCTAGTAAGTTACGGACAATTGATCGTTAAACAACAAAACTAATCTAATCATGAATATCTCAAGTAAATTCAATATGAGTTTATTAGATGGTGTCTACTTACTACATTATCTCTTGAAGCAATTAATTCATTTTTTACTCCAATTGTAAACTCAACGTGGGTTCATTTCTATTGTGTCATATCATCTTGAAGCAATTCATTTATTTTGTACGATTTAACTTTTAAAAAACCATATTAGATCTCATAACTTTAATTTTTATATATTAGTATTTTATTTATATTTAATTTTATTATAACTTAAAATATTAACTTAAATATTTCAATTAATATTATTATACATTATTTTAATTTAACATTAAAATAAAATTGAACTTAAATTTTTATAATAATAATAAAAATTAATTGTTAAATACATAACATAAATAATTTAAAATGATAAAGTAAATAATAAATTAAAAAGAAGTTAACGGTTATAATTTAATAAAAAATGATAAATTTATTATTAATAATAAATTAATAAAAAAGGTAATGGTTACAGATGTATTATTATTAAATTATAAAAGTACCGTTCCTGAGAGAACCGTAATGATATGGCACGACTTCAACAATAAACTTGTCAAAAACTACATTTTACATAACTATACGTTGACAAACGAATTCATTTAACTATCATTGGAGATACTCTAAAAAGAATAAAACTAACCAAATAATGGGTGGGGAGAGTGATTGGTATAGCTGACACATTACGGTAGAGAGAAATCATGAATGTTTGATATATTTTTATCTTAATTAATAATTACATGACATAAAAGTATGATTTTATTTGATACTATTAATATATATATATATATATATATAAATATATATAATTTTTATAGTTAGATGTGTCTTACATTATAATTTTTTTTTAATGTTAAGAACAATATTATCATTTTCTTTTTCAAAAAAGAAAAGAAATCATAAGATTTAATATGTTTTTTATATATATTTCTTTTTTTAAAAATAAATTAGTTAATATATTCTACATTAAAATTTATATATTAATTTTTTTACTTCTTTTTTATTTCAAGAAATCGTATCTTTGAGATTGGATTCTTTGAATATAAATATCTATAACCTTTTAAATTTTTATTTTTTTATATTTTTTTAAATTTTTTTACAGTAAGAGGTTATAGATAATCATATTATGAGAATGCGACATTTTATTGAAAAAAAAATCATTTTTTAAGTGATCGCATAACGAAGATTCGATTTCCTTAAGGTTAAAAAATTAAGACATTGTAATATACCAATTTTAATAAAGAGTATATTGGTTAATTTAAAAATAAATAAATAAAAATATTCATGCAAAAATTTCCTAGATACACCTTAGCTAGTACACCCAATATATATATATATATATATATATATATATTAAGCATTTCATAACGATAACAAGAATATTAAAGACATAAGTGCACTTGCTAAAATATTTACTCAAGAGATACTCACCTGATCTTGTCCAGATTCTATCATCATTGACTTAATGACTTATCATATTATTCCTAGCAAATGGCTTGATGTTTTTTAAAACTTTGAAGTTAATATCTTCTAATGAATTAAATAAATATAAAAATATATTTTTTTCGTTTAAATATTTTGCACAAATTTTAAAAGAATTTATAAATGTATGCTATATTAACGTTGTTTGCCAAAGTCCAACTTCGTAGTTAAAATAGCGCGGTTATATTAATGAATGTTGTAATAAATAAATAACATAACCACACTAGTTTTCATTGTTCCCGCCAATTACATATATCATGAATTCATGATAAGTTAAGTTATTTTTACTAAACAATTTTAATGTTTATTATATTATATATTATGTTAATTAACATATCATTTGCCTATCATTCTGTGTGATTAATAGTGTGACTTGATCAAAGTAACAAAACTGTTTGAATTTTTCTTTATAATAAGTGTATATTATTTTTGCATATGCATTCATTAACACCTCATAATTATAAAGATTGTGTTGCTACCTCATACTTTAATTTTTTTAAAAGCATTTTTAGTTTAGTTTGTGTCTGTTTCTTTGGGTCCTTTGCCATCCATTTGCTCTCCCAAAGGTTGTGACTTCCCACCACCCATATCCTATTTGTTGTCCCCAATGCATTTGGTTTTAAAAAAATTACCAAATCCCAACTAAAATTATTATGATTTATCTCAAATGAGAGTTTGTTATCAATAATAGCATCAATATGGCGGGCACTAATTTATTAGAGTTTATTTATTATACACTATCAATAGAAAAAAAAAATAATATTATTGACACATCACAATTATTTATAAGGTAATTTTAGAGGTAGTTTAATAAAAATTAAATATTTTTAATGATTTAATGATTGTAATTGACTGATGGTATAAAAAAAATATTTACACTTATGTGCATATAAATTAAATCCAATTTATTATAAGAATATATTTTTATTATAAAAATCCAATTTGTTGGACAATATTCATACAATTACCACTAAAAATACAGATTCTGAAATCAATACTGTAATTCAACAATCGTTTCTTTCAAATATCAGTTTCTAATTTCCAATCAACAACGGGTAAATCTATAAGACATACACAAACACATTCTTCATAAGCAATGCATTTATCAAATTCAAAATGGATTCGACCGTGGAAACATTCCAATGTGATTAATTTTTAATAAGGATATTGAATAGTTACATGTAAACGATTTGTTTGAGATAAGATAACCATCAAACTTTGACCAATGTACATTGCAGCTCGAAATTTTAGAGTTTATTTATTATACACTATCGATATAAAAAGTTTAATATTACTTGCACATCACAATCATTTATGGGGGGATAACTTTAGAGTTAAATTGATAAAAGTTAAATATTTTTAATTATTTAATAGTTGTAATTGACTAACAGTGTAAAAAATATTTACATCTTATGTGTGTATAAATTAAATTCAATTTATTATAAGAATAAATTTTGATCCAAAAGAATAATAAGAGATGTAAAACTATATTTACGAAGATGGTAGAACAATTTTTACAATTAATTAAAAAATTATCGTATATATAATGCTTAACGTAAAAAAAAGTTGTATTTATATTGTAACAAAAAGATAGTATCTATATTTAAAATTACTATATTAACAAAAGATTAAAAAGACTAAATTAAAATTAAGTGTATATAAACTATCATTGTAGACTCTCTTAACTTTGGTAGAAATGTGTTCAGTCCTGTTCATTATTCAAAAACTTGCGAATCTAAAAGAAAAGATTTTTATTGACATGCTTTTTAGGCACAATTAGTGTTAGATAATTTCATATGACTATGGATACTATCTTTTTATTGTAAGATAAGACAATAGTTAGGCATCAACTGAAAAATGTATAAACACAAAACAGACATTAAAAGTGTACATTGTCGTGATGCATCAAATTTCCGTGAAAAGTACACCCTAGTGTAATTCCTTGTTCATCGGTAAATATTCATAAGAGCACAAATTAAAAATTGAATTATAAAATATCATCAATAATGTCGATTATGTTTGAACGGATAACAAACATACAAAATATATTGTGTCATAGCAAATATGGATTTTACTCCATCCACTCCTAAATTATATGGAGTAAGAATATTTACAAAATGGTATTATGTTACAACTTTACCGTTTAGTAGAGATAATAGATTTATGTTTAAATACAGTATTTATTACGTGTTGCAACAAAAATTTAATTTAATTAGAGGTATGTTAGTAAAGAAATTATTATTGAACTAAGTTATTGAACTTAAGTGGTAAATAAATTTTAGTTATTGATAAATTATTTAAAAAAATCTAAATTCAAATCATATCTAAAATAATTATTGACAAGATTTTATTTTTTTTCGAATCAAACTGCAAATTACTTGAACTTTATTAAGAACTTTATTTCCCTTAAGATCAAACTAAGAATTACTTGAGCTACATTCTCCGGAGAGTTAAAATGTTAAAACCAAAACATAAATCATTTCATTTGAAATTTTGAAAAATATCCTATAAAAGGGAAAGGGAGAGTCATAGATTTATTGACATAAGGAGTTATTTGTTGGTGTTTTATTTGCAATGTAGAATAAAACTCAAAAAAGAATGAATGAATGAATTGAATAAAATGTGTATATTGTTTATTAAAATGTGAATGTTATTTATATATAATTTCTATTACTTTATTTCTAACTAATTTCTTCTTAATTAACTAAATAGTTAGTTAGTTGATTATATACAATCAAACAAACTTGAATTACACAAAATTGAAAAAGGAGAACGTTCTCCGTTTTTCGGTCACAAACCAATAATGTTCTTGGTTTCCAACATTATTTAAATAGTCAAAATATCTGATATCACAATAGTTGTATTTTCACTAATAAAAATTATCACCACTAAAAAAAATTATAATTAACTTTAATCTTTTATCTATCACAATTAAAAAGAGAAATTTAGTTAAATCACCTGTGTATAAAAAAAATAAAAAATAAGTTAAAAAAATGTGGTTATGATATAAACTAGTCTAAATGGATAAAAAAATAAATAAACTAGTTTAAAACTCTTAAAACCAAATTTCGCCAATATAAAAAAAAGGCAGAAATTTAGTGTTATTAGTAACAAAAAAAATCCACCACAAATAATATTATATCAAAAATTTGGAGCCGCCTAAACCTTTTGTAACTGCCAATGTTATTTTATAAGGTTATTTACGGTTTAAGCCACATCTATAATTTGCAGCTTAGTCCACCACAAATTAGTGGCGACTAAAACAATCATAAAAGTGTACAACAACTCAACAAGTACAAAACAAATATTTGCTTGCAACTGTCACAAAAGGCCGTGCTTGAAATATTTAGAGTCTTCATTGGTGGTTAATATATACCACCATAAAAGGGTATAAAAATTAAAATATAATTGTATTTATTTAGAAAAAATTATTTAAATAATATATTTTAAAATATTATATTTATTAATTATATATATATATATATTTAAAATAATATATTTAAAACTTATAAAATAATATGTGTATAGAAATGTTGAGGGGAATATTAGTAAATAAAAGTAGAGAGAATAAGAAAAAAAAAATATATATATAAAAAAAATGAAAGTAATCGGACTCTAATGAAGATACACGTAAAGCCATTGCGTTTCAAAAAATTAATTTTTTATTTTTATTTTTATAGGATATCCAATAATATATTATAAAAACTCTTTAAATCTCTCATAGTTATACACTGATATAAAAAATCTCTCCCAACACTTTTTTAATTTCTAATTTTTGACATAATCATTATTTGAATTAATATTTTTGTTAATTGTACTACTAGTCAATTATAATCATTAAAAAAATATTTTATAATATTAAAGATATTGTTTTTCACTAAAACAAAGTATGAAACTTTGCTATGAAATTTATATGATATATAAGTAAATATTTATATTCTAAATTATTGGTTTTTTTTTTCAACTGTAACATGATCAACAATTTCTATTTGGGTGGAGCAGTACTTAGATGAAATTTTTATTTCAAATAGTATCATGTAGAACTAAAATTGATAGATTAATTACTTCATTTCAAAGTAGATTTGAATAATTTAAATTGTATGCAGATATTTTTTATTTTTTATTTAATATTGAGAAATTAAAATTGAATAATGAAAAAAAAATTATATTACTTTTGAACGTTCTTTAAAACATCAGGACAACTCAAACATTGATGAATTATATTTATTTGTAGAACTTAAAATTCTAAGAGAGATAATACAAGTAGAAAAATGATACACCAATTGACATACTTAATTATATAAGAAAGATAGATTATCTTCCAAATGCATATATTGCTTATAGAATAATGTTAACAACTCTTAATATTGTCGCTTCAGCAAAAAGAAGCTTTTTAAAATTTAAATTAATTAAATCTTATCTAAAATCAACGATATCACCAAATAGATTAACTTTATTATCGATTGAAAAAGAGTTATTAAACGAAATCGATTACAATAATTTGATAAATGATTTCGTGTCAAAAAATGCAAAAGATAAATTTTAAATAAAATACTAATAATTTATTTATTAACTTTAAAAATGTCTCATCTGATAATTTCACTTTAGATATTGCAACGTGTTGGATCGATCCTAAAAATAAGGAATCCAAATGTAAATAGTGGATTGTGATTTATAAAATAAGAAAATAGAGTGTTTTCGATGGTTGACGGATCTAAATTTATACAAATATTTAATGAGATTTTGTGAAAGTTTAGCTCGTCGTAAATATCAAAAATATTATGTTAAAAAAGGGCATGACCTTTGAGGTGGCACAAATGTGAAAATTCAACGAAATATCTTACAAAATTTATGATAGTTTATACCACCACAAATACAATTTTTACCCTCCACATATTTTGGGAGAATCTGGACCACCAGTAATTATATTTTTTGTCATAAAATATTAACTATTTGTGAGGGCTATCTTTGTTGCTGATTTATGTAAAATTTGATTCTACAATTTCTTAAGACTTTTTCTATTAGTAATTATTGAGGGTCTTAGCCATCAATAATCTTTCAAAAGTTGGTAAGTAATATTGGAGCGAACTAGATTTTACAATATCTAAATCTTGCAAGATAAAAAATAAAAAATAAAAATAAAAAAACTCTAAATTTGATTTGTTACGTGGAAAAAAAAACCTCTAAACTTGATTTGTTACATGTCATACGCATACTTTCATTTGGGGTCTAACCTTTTTAAATCTTGTATGAGTTGATATCTTATTTAAAGATTTATTTTTTGATGATTTCTTTAAATAAATATTTTAATCTTTATTTTGATCAACTAATAAATTAATAGACCAATAAGATTAAGCTCTACTTTGAAATCTAACATGCATTTTAGAGAATTTAATTTTATATTATATCTATAATAATTTCTTTAAATATTTTCAAAATTTGTTGACTAGTATACTTCAATTTATTTTTTAAAAAGTCCAATAGTTTAATAATTTAATACAAAATACAAAATTTAATATTATAATAACAATATTAATAATAATAATAATAATAATTATTATTATTATTATATTAAACTTTGTATTTTATATTAAATTATTAAACTATTGGACTTTTTTTTTAAATTTAAGTATACTAATTATTATTATTATTATTATTATTATTATTATTATTATTATTATTATTATTATTATTATTATTATTATTATTATTATTATTATAATAGTTTAGTTGTATATACTAAAATAAGATGGTTGATAAATTTAAAAGGTTTTTTTGTTGTTGTTTGTAGTATGATATTTTTAATTAAATTGGTTTTTTTTTAAAATGATTTTGTTTATTTTAAAATAAAATTTACGTAACTTAGATGTGAAGTAGGCTAGAGCGAAGATTGATGCACATGATCTATTTTCACCTCTTTCTTGCGCCCAATTGATTATCGAAAAAATATAGTGCCAAAGGAAGAAAGTCTTGTGTGATCACAAAGTTTAGACAAACCATTTAGACATGCACATAAAAGAAGAAAATATAGATCAAATTATTAAATAATATATATATATATATATTAAAATAATTAAATGATGTTTATTTTTTGTGTTAAATAATTTAAAAATATTTTTTTTTATTTTGATTTTCTCTTATTTATCTCTCCTTTTCTATAAGACGTTTAGAGAGATAAATTCAATAACAATTTTAATAAATTTAAAAGTAAATAAAAAATAATTGTGTGTATCTCTATCTAAACATGAGAAGAAGAAAAAAATACGATATAGATCGAAATATTTCTCGTGTCAAAGGAACAAAAATTATGAGGTTGTATACTTTATTTTTGTCCATTGCTGTTCCAATCGAATTGGATTTTTCTTAAAATTACCAACTCCCAACTAAACGTTCAAATGGTTAATTAGTAGTTGTACGATTGCTCCTCTGGATTTGTTAATAAGTACAAGAAACATAATATACTCCTAGTTTATAGCACATGGATTGATCAATGCGACAAACTTTAAATTGTGTAATTTTGATTTTTTTTTTTTTTAAGAAACTTGCATATTGTGAAGTTTGGACTGGAATCTAAAATATTTAATAATATTGGCATCTAAGCACGAAACATCAAATCTAAATAAAATTTTAAGTTTATTCTATTGAGTATTGACGAATGTTTGTCATAAGCAAATTCTAAAGTATAATAATCGAAATGGATGTTACACTTACGCCTGCCACTTAAGAACAGATTACAAAACTAATTTGTAATAAACATAACATAGACACAATAATAATAATAATAATAATAATAATAATAATAATAATAATAATAATAATAATAATAATAATAATAATAATAATAATAATAATAATAATAATAATAGTAGTAGTAGTAGCAAATAGATACACAATTGAAACTGAGTTTTTTCTGAATCTTTCTTAGGCTAACTAAGTAGGAAGATGATGATGTTCAAGTCCTCTTGTTCTTGCTACCTACCAACAAAGAAAAGTAGAATAAAATCCTGAAGAAGAAACCCCAAGCCAAAGTTACCCACAGACAGTTCCACTTGCTCAAATCTGTCACCCCAGTTTGAATCAACACATCAACACCAGTTGTCAAACAAGTTGAGCCTGTGATTTTCACTCCCAGCGTGTTACTCATATCTCCCAACAACTTCAACTTAAGTGCATTAGGTATGGAACTAAGTGGTGTGCTATCAAAAATCTGCACCCCCCTCACAAAGCACTTCATTGGGTCACTAAATTCATTTTGCAAAACAGCTTCATAAGGGTACTTAATCAATGACATGTAATTGAACCAAATCCAATACTTAGGGATCCTATTCCTATTAATAAAGAACCCACTAAATAGCAAGAAATAAGCAAGAATCGCAACAACAATAGTGTAACCCAACATCACATGAGGTACCACACCGGAAAGAAACGAAACGAACGAGTTCCCAGCCCAAAACGAAGCAAACATAATAAAAAAGTAAAACATAAAGCCCTTGAATCCACCATCAAGCCCAACGGCCCAAAACGTCATGGCGGCGAAAACAAACGAAAGGACCACTAACGCAGGCAAAGCAACAATAGCGTGGGAAACCAAATATGACGATATCCTATAAGCGTTGTGTGATGTTTCCCTCATGAATATAAAACGTTCCTGAATGAAAACTGGTAGTGCATCAGCGGTGGTGTAAAAAGTAGTTGACATAGCAAAAGCGAAAAACCCAAGCCTTTCTTGAACTCCTTTGGGAGTGTCATCAAGGTGCCAAAACACGGTTGCAAGAATGAATCCTGTTACAAAAACCGCACCCAATCTTATCCCAAATAATTCTGGCATTCTTTTTGAATTAGTTAGCGAACGCTTCGAAAGCGTTGCTAACTCAATCCAAAACGAGTTTGCATACGTGGGCACCATAGACGACGTCGTCGTTGATGACGTGGCGTTTCCGTTGGAGTTATTAGTTGTTGTAGCTGCAGCATTAGCGCCTGAAACTAATTTCCCTTTAGAAATGCTAGCGCTAATTGCTTCTTTCAACGACAACGAAGAAGTTGCGTTTTGTGATGAATCTTCAGGGTGAAGTTTTGTCATGCTCTGCCATGATTTGTTGAACTCAACCAAGCTTTTTGTTCCGCCTGGTGAACCTTCTAGTTCGCGAATTACGTCTAACGCGAACTCCGTTCGGTTATCACCTTCTGGTATAGAGTGACCGAATTCAGCGAAGTATAACGGTAGCTGTGACGGTGAACCGCTATACACTGTTTGGCCACGCGATAAGAAAATCATTCGGTCTAATAGACCTAAGATTCTGTAACTAGGTTGATGAATTGACATGATTACGATGCTTCCGCTTTGTGCGACTCTTTGAAGAACTTTTACAACCAGGAACGCGCTTGTTGAATCGAGTCCTGAAGTTGGCTCGTCGAGGAAAAGTACGATTGGATCGTGGATTATGTCGATTCCGATTGAGACTCGACGACGTTCACCGCCGGAGACTCCGCGGTGACCTTCGTCCCCGATGACTGTTTTTGCGGCGTTGCGGAGTCCTAGTTGATCGATTAAGGCTTGAACGCGCGCTTTTTTCTTTGATTTTGAGAGCGATCGCGGTAATCGGAATTCCGCGGCAAAGGTGAGAGTCTCTTCCACGGTGAGCATTGGGAAGAGGAGATCGTCTTGCATGACGTAAGCAGAAATCACCTTCATAAGACGAGATTCCACAGACTCGCCGTTCAGTGTCACTTTTCCTTTCAATTTTCCCTTCGCGATTCGGTTTGCCAGCGCATCGATCAGAGTTGATTTCCCTGAGCCACTTGCTCCGAGAAACGCCATGATCTCACCGTCGCGAGCTTCGCCGGAGATGTCGTTCAGGAGAATCTTAGTCCGGGCAAACACTGTCTCCCCAACCGCCGGTGGCTCATCCACCGGAGACCGACGGCGGCGGGTACAGATATCGGCGAAGGTCATTTTCTGACGAACCTTGACACTGTAAGTGAGGTTGTTGAAGGAGAGAACGAATGGAAGTGAGCGAGTCTCCATACCGGAGACATCCAGAGAGTGATGCCCCGGCGTCTCACTTCCATCGCCGATTACTTCCTTACGTACATCTCCAACGTTTTTGAGAAGCTGTCCAAGAGTCGGCATCTCGACGGCGTCACGGCGGCGCGTGAAATCATTCATTTCCATATAGTCGTAATCATAAGGCTCGGTGATATTCACCGCAACAATGCGAGCTGACATCGTTAATTCAAGTTCAAATTAAAATGGGTGAGTTTACTTAATTTAACGACGTTTGCACGTTCGTGAGGAGCATGCAGTTAGAGAACCGTGAAGTTACGGAGTAGAGATAGAGTAAGAGAGGAAAGGTGGTTGTTGTTGTTTTAATGTGGCAAAGAAAGAAGACAGCGGGCAAGTGTTTGTGTGTGTGAATATAAGTATTTATGATGAATTTAGTGAGAGAGAAAATGAAATATTTTTGATTGGATGCAATGTATGTATGGAAAAGAATACAAAGGGTAGTTTATGGTCGTGGGGACTGAGTGTGGGTATTTATTGTGCGGTTTTGACTAGTTAGCAATACTTGGTTTGGATATTTAGCTGTAGCTGTTATGAGGCGTGAGAGAGGTGACCTAATTCATCAATTACCTATACGTCTCCCTTTTTATTGTTAATCTTATTGTTTCCTTCCTTCTACTATGTTGGCTGTGGCTGTGGGAACATGTGATCAATTCTTATTTGTACATTCGCCACACATGGGTTACTCTTTTTTTTTTTTTTTACTAAATTCTCTTTCAAGTTCATGGGAGTTAGGTTGGGCGTTGATCTACTGTTGCGTGAGCAATACTTATAACTGTTTATTTCGGTCCAGTGCTATAGTTATGAACAAATAATTATTTATTTTTTAGTATTATTATCATTGGAAAAAATGTTTTCAAAGGGTTCAAGAGGTAATCACTGTTGTTTTGAATTCTCTCTCCCACCCGGCCCCTCTTTTTAGTTTTATTTTTTTTCTATTTCGATTTAAAATTTGATAAACCATCGCTTTAATGCTAAAATTATTATTATCTCTTCAATTTACTTTTTAAATTATACGAAAATTCATTAATTTAATCTTTGAAGTACTTTTTTAAAGAAAGTATTTAAAGTATATAAAAGTCTGTCAATTTGTTTTGGAACAAATGAAAATATGTTAAATTAGTCCTTGGTATCTTAATATGAGATATTAAATTGACAAAAAGGAAAATTGATTAAGTACGTGGATTGCAGATTCTAGAAACGTTCATTAATTAATGTCATGTCAGAAAAGAAAGATTAATGAATTTAATTACTTGCTTTTAGTTTATATTTTGGACAGAATTAATCGCTTTTAGTTTAGTAATATTATTTATCCATAATAAAATATAAATATAAATAATAGTTAAAAAAATAATACAATTAAACTAAATACTTAATTAAATATTTCGATATTTTAATTATTATTTTTATTTATATTTTACATTAATATCTTGATAATATTGCTCACCAAATACACAGATGCGTGGTTAAATAAAAGCTGCAGCCTGTAAGACATTTTGATCATCAACAGAGATAAGGTTCCATATTTTTTACGAACCAATCTCAGCCAACCAAGATAAAGAAAGCATTTATATGTATTGAAAATTTTCAGTATCTGTCTGATTGAATGCTGGTTAAATGAATAAATACGCATCCATGGATCTTGTACTTTTTTTTTGTTTTTACATAATCATCTTATACATTCTGTTTGATTTTAAATATTTTATTTGAATTATGCATAATTTTAAAAAAAATAATTAGTTGTGTTAATTTTAATTATAAAATAAATTCTATTTATTTAAATAATCTTATTATGTTATTTAATACAATAATTTAATGAATTAAGATAAAATAAATAAAAATATATTAATAAAAAATTATAATTAATGTAATATTGTACTAACCGAAAAAACTTGTAACTATTTATTTTAAATGTTTCAGGTTTGATCCTCTTAATGGTGTTTGAGGTTTCGTATTTTAGTATTTTTTAAGAAACTATGATGTTTTTTTATAAAATGATATTTTTTGTAAATACAGAAGTTTATAAGTAGTTTTTTATTTAAAAAACGATCATTAATTTGTTACTTCATTTGTCTCAAAATGTATATAGTTTAAGATTTTGTACATATATTAAAAAATATAATAGTCATAAGAGATAAATCATTTCATAATAATGATTATTAGTTTATTACTCATCTTAACTTTAATGAATTTTTTACTATTTTAAAATACAAAATATAATAATATTTTAAAAATTATATATATAGTAATTATTAAAAAGTATTATTTAGAAGAAAACAAATGATTGAAATTATAGAGAAAGTGATAAATGACATTTATTTTTTATTGTTCTTTTTTTTTTCTTTCTTAAACGACATTGTAAAATAGATGAAATAATTAATGAAGATAAAAATCCTTTCATTTGTCAATATATAATAGAAGTCCTATAAAATTCTTATGCTTTTGTCCTAAAAGAGGTACCAATTATGCGTCTAATTTATCCATATTCTATTTCAGTAAAATATTTAATATATCACTGTTCACTCACTTATTTGAATAGATGTAATTTTTTATAAATTTAATTGTCATGTACAATTAGTAAAAAAAAATATTTATATGTTAGGCTAAATTACATCCATTGTCTCTTAACTAAATTTCAGATGACGTTTTAGTTCTTTATTTTTTTTTTCAGAGATGGTCCTTTATTTTAATTTTAAGTGACAATTTGATATTTTATGTTTTAAAATTTCAACAATGTTATCCTTATTTATACAAAAATTCAAAAAAATCATCAAAATTTTCAACCAAAACCCATAAAATTAATAATCATCTTCAATATAATACAAATTTTATCAAATCCATAACTCAAATATTCAAATACACTCATATTTTCATCTCCAACAACATCAAATAAAGAATAAAAATATAAGTTTATTTCAAGATTTAAGTTATGAATTTGATTAAATTTGTACTTTATTGAAGATGATAATGAATTTTATGGGTTTTGTTTGAAAAATTTGATGATTTTTTTGAATTTTTGTAAAAAAAAAAATGACAACATTGTTGACATTTTAAAACATAAAATATTAAATTGTCACTTAAAATTAAAATAAAGGACCAACTCAGGAAAATAATAATATAAAAGACTAAAACAATACCTGAAATTAAGTTAAGGGACCGCAGATGTAATTTAGCTTATATGTTATGATTAACAGATAACATAAAATATATTTCCACTGTAAATACATATAAATTAAATTTATTTATAAAATATTTTTTTATTTTTAAAAGTTTAATTATTCTATAAAACCTTCAATTATTTAATAATTCAATAGACTTGCAAACTAACAAATATGTAATTATTTTATAAGTCCTTCAAATATTTAATTTAAAGTTACCATATATTTGCTAATTATGGTAAATTAATCTATGTAAAGTTACCATATATTTGCTAATTTATTAAAAGTTTAATTATTGTATTAATTCTTGATATAAAAGTTGGATTATTAATAGTAAGTAACAAATGTTATATTATTCGGTTATAAAGTTAGAATTTATACAAAATTTTGTATGTTTAATTGATAATATAATATAAAAATGATTAACGGTTACATTGACGATTATAATATATTTTTAAGTAGGAGTAAAAATAGGTTAGGCCAACCAAATTTTAAATGGCATGACCGACGGTTAAATTTTTAAGTTTGAGTTTTGCCTACGGCCTATCATAAATTTTTTTTTCGGCACATTTTTAAAAAATATGGTCTCACCTGAAGGTCTATTTAAAAACCTTATTCACATTAAAACATGTAAATAGTATATTTTTTAAATAGGTTAAATTACACTTTTATATATAAGAAAAACTAATAAAACAATAGATATAAGAAAAACTAATAAAATTATAACTAAATTTATTAAAATAATAAATATAAGGAAAATAAATAAAATTATAACTAAATCTAACAAAATTATAACTCGCAAGTCTGCAATAAGCTTAAAAAAAATGAATCCATAATTAACAAACTCAAAAAAGTCATTTAAAAAATTACAAATAAAACAAAATAAACTCCATAATTAACAATAAACAAACGACATTGTCATCCTCTATAACAAAATTTGAACAATTCTTTGTACAATGTACACATATCACTTAACAAAATATATTTTTAGCTCAAGGAAAAAAATGATATCAAATCTTCAAGGTGATTTATATCTTCAAGGTGACTTAAAAAAATGATATCAACCTTCAAAATCACAAGAAAACATACATATAAGATAGACATTGGGTTAAAAAATGCTAAATAAATAATGAAAAAATCTTAAAAAATTGAATAAATACTACTTGATAAAATATCATATATAAAAAAATATTAACCTTTGATTTTTTTTCTTCACATTATACTTATGACATAACCAATCTCCGCCGCAAACGAGAGCTTCAACAAATTATTCGTTTAATTCAGTTTAATTTAGAGTGAAATTCATCAATAACTCTACCTCCAACACTAAATATGGACTCAGATGCCACAATTGAGATTGGAATAACTAGTACATCAGCAATCATCTTAGACAAAATCTTATATTTCATATTGTTGTTCCTCCACCAGTCCAAAGCACTAAAATATTTAGTGTTAGGAACGTAAATACCTTTATCAAGATAATCTTGTAATTATGATTTTATTGGAGGCGCAAATTCATTATCATGCAAAATGCTCATAATTTCGTCAAATTCAGTGACTATTGCAACATTATCTTAGGAGGATGATAAATTACTACTGTCTAAATTAACAATCGGAGACAAAGACTCTTCCAAACATAAATTTACATACTCATCGTATAATTCTTTCAATGAACTTCTGACCTTCTTTATATTCTCATCAACAACTTTTTTAGATTTATATATAGCATCAATCACATCAATATCATGCCTTAGAAGGGATACTTTCAACAAATTCGAAACTATTTTTTGAAGTTTCCATCATACATCAATGAAATGTCATGTGCTAACTATATATTCAACTACTTGATGGTTAGATTTCCACATATCTGCAGTTAAAATAATCTTGCTCACACTTTCTAAAAGTTTATTCAAAATTTTCTTCTCCATCTCAAATAGTGACAAACAATCACTTCTTACTATTTTATGAGTAACCTTATGAAAATATGGGTTTGCATATTGCAAGCCTCACATCCAAATATCGTCCTCGACAACACTAAAAGGATATTCGTGAACCATGATAAGAATTGCAGTTATTTCTCTCATCTTTTCATTAGAGTATCTAACATCGATACTAATAAAATGGTTGCTTGACTTTGATGGTTGAAATGCAATGGCAGCTTGTCATGTTTCAGCAGCCGTCTGCAACTTCTTTTGACTTCAACCTCTAGTGTGTCTTTTCAAATGATTAGTGCTAGCTCCTAATCCTCCAGTTGACAATTTTAGTTTACAGTATCTGCAAACAGCTTTTTTCACATCTTTAGAGATTTCAACCTCATCAAAATCATTACAAACAAGTGATGTTTTTTGCTCTTTCTTCCAACAATTGGACGTTTGTGTTCTATAGCAATAGCATTTTCATTTGTTTGTGTGTTAGCTTCTATTTGAATTGAATCTATAGACATATGTTTGTTGGCCTCATTATTAGTCATATGAGTAGATGAAATTGGTTCACTTATTTCTAAGAGAGAAGATATTGGCTAGACAAAATAAAACTGATAAAATAAAATATATTAAACAATTATACAAAGTAGAATCATGAAAAAAAATAGTCATCCTCTAGTTAGAAGTACTTATGTCATTGTCTATTTTATCATCGTCATTTGTATAAGGTACAATCATGAAAATCAAGTGTCTAATTCCTCAAAAATAATGCTTTTAAAAAATAACATTGAAAGAGATTATTAATAATAAAAAAATATAAAAATAACATAATGATAGTAAATAGTATAATATTGAAACACTTCTTAAATTAATCCAAACATGACATCAATCCTACAAACACATTAAGTAATAATATAATAATATTATTACCTCTCAACCAAATCCTCTCAAATAAAACTCAGATATATTAAATAATAATATAATAATATTATTATTAATTTTTGAAACCCTTTTAAAGGGACTACATTTATTTTATTCATTTATTTACTATATTTTTTTTACAACTTCACATATACGATTGTGATCTCCGGTTTGTTTTTACTTACAAAACCTAAAATTAGAGCAACTTCAATGGAATTTCTAAAAGATTTTTAGGAGTTTTTACAAACGTTAATTTTAGTAAAGGAATACAAAGAAAAATAAAATTACATTTTGAAGTAGTAAATATTGAAGTCTTACCTCTATCATAACTTGAAGTTTTGAACACGTTCAATAGGACTTTTGTTGGACCTGCTTCCTTCGGTCAATTATAATTGCATACAATTAGGGTTTCTAAGCATTATATACTAATAATATATATGTTTAAATATGTTTTTGGTCCCTACAAATATACCACTTTTTTATTTTAGTCCTCGTAAGTTTTTTTGTTTAAATTTAGTCCTTGTAAAATAAGAGACGATTGGTTTTGGTTCCTAACGTTAAATCAAAAGTAACAAAAAAGAGCTGGCAAACCGTTGTTGCACGAAAGAAGAGGACTTTTCCAAAAACCCCTAAATCTCACTTTTAATTTCTATTCATATTTTTTTTATTATAAAATAACACTAATTATTAAATGGTAATTAAAAAATTAATTAATTAAATAATTATATCATAAAAGATGATGTGTTGGTGTGCATTTATAGGGCCACGTGTAACGGATGTTTGACGGATCTTTTTTTACAATGTTCATTACGCTCTTTTTTATAAGGTTGATTTGACATTATGGACTAAAGTCGATCAATTTTACAAGGATTAAATCCAAATAAAAAAACATATATAGACTAAAATCAAAAAGTGATATATTTATAGGGATCAAATACATATTTAAACCTAATATATATAAGGCTAAATTACATTTGTGGTCCTTTAACTTAATTTCAGGTAACGTTTTAGTCCTTTATCTTTTTTTTTTCCCGACTTAGTCCTTTATTTTAATTTTAAATGACAATTTGATATTTTATGTTTTAAAATTTCAACAACATTATCCTTTTTTAAACAAAAATTTAAAAAAAAATCAATCAAAACTCATAAAATTAATTATATTCTTCAATATAATACAAATTTCATCAAATCCGTAACGCAAATCTTCAAATAAACTCATATTTTCATACTTTATTTGATATTATTATGAATAAAGGACTAAATCGGGAAAAATAAAATATAAAGCACTAAAACGTTACCTGAAATTAAGTTAAGGGACCACGAATGTAATTTAGCCTATATATAAAGGTAACAAATAAATAGTATTGGTTTTTTTTTAATAAAAATAATACTACTTATGTACCTCTAAATGTAGCGTACATCCAGGTAAAAATTGAAAAGATGAAGAACGACAATTGACAACTGTTATATATTATAAGGTATTAAGTTGTGATTTATAGTCATAATGTTGTGTAAGTTTCAAAAAACTTTGAAAATTTATTGCGCTTGGAAGAATATGAAATGGCAACAACGGCAAGACTATTGACACACGTGACACAGATAGAGACAAGGCTATTGACACATAGATAAAGTGATAGTCTGGTAGTCTTTAAAACAAAAATAAAATAAAATAAATGATAATACAAAATTATAATTTTAATAAATAATATATATGTATATAAGTCGACCTATCAGACCTAATAGGTTTTTTAATGAGCTTGATTCTGACTTATTTAAATTATTAGGATTTAAAAAAAGCATGTGTATATCTTTTTATTAAACATGTCATGTCAAATCAGACCATAAGCCCCTTAGCGACAACTTAACTTATTTTCACCCCTATTTTTAAGTGAAGTAATTCCTCTTAGAGTAATTTGATCGATTTATTCTAATAAAAGGAGTGATTTACAATTAGGAGAAAGATCAATCTATAAAATAGCTATAATTTGTTGACTTATATGAAATGTTGTGTGCTTTAATCATTAATATAATATGACAACAATTAATAGTTGGATTAATTAGATTCAATGTTTGTAATGTAGAAACATCTATCATCCATATTCATCATCAAATAGTTCACATAGTCGTAACAAATAACAACACACATTTATCCACATTCAGTTTCAGTAATTCACAGGTATAATATATAACACAATAATCACAGTGATGCAAGACTCGCAATATGCACACTCATGTAACACTTCTTATGACATATGGTATCATACTAACTTTGGAACATCTGGTGAGGAGACATCCACATTTTTGGATGGATGGACAACATATATAATCGACATCTTCCTCACAAACCTCGTCAACATTGGTTACTATACCAAGTCACTTAGGAATTTCATCTTGAAGACTCCAAGGTCTAACACGTAAATCTCAACTATGAGACCCTTACAATTTTGTTCCCCAAACACTAGGTTTTCAAACATAAAACTATGATGACATGGACATAAACACTAGTCGTGCAACATAACACTTATCTTTCATCTTCCTCCATCGTCTTAAGTCATGCCTTAATAAAGGATCATTAAATGCATTAATCAATCATGAATCACATTTTAACGCATTAACAATTTACATAAATCATATTTCATATGGATCAACTTACACACATACCACATATATAATTAAAATTCACATAATCCACTTTTCTCATTAGTGATATTTAATATAATCACATTTTACATAATTCATAGTTTACATCACGTGCTAAAGATTCACATAATCATACTTTTTCACATAGCGATTATATTTAAAAATAACAATGCTCAAGTTCACCAACACAGTAATTTCACATAACCATAACATATTTTAAAAGTCACAAAAATATTATTACATATCTTAAACAATTGACAAGTCCCAAACAAAATGGAAAATTGGATATTAATATTTGTCCTACACTTGTTTAACTATTATTTAGTCGAACATTCTCATCTTTAAGTTTGATTACTGAATAAATTGCTCACAAAAATGAATTTGGATAATTTTGACTTGGCTTGCATCCTCACGAAATAATCGATGAAATTATTTCAAATAGGAAACATAATCAAAATTAAAAGATAAAAATGATCAAAGACAAAACAAAAACATTGGTATGAAAGAAGACTTACCAAATCATTGGAAATCAACCAAAGAGGATTTTCTTCGGTTAGAAACTCTATTTATTTTTTAAAACTGATCGGTTGGAATAATGACTTATAACAATCTAAAGTCCATTGGTGTATGAGTATTCTTGGTTGTTTAAGAGAAAATAGAGTATTCTCTGTCACATATGCAAGCTTCCACATAAAGTTTGTCATTGGTCACACTCATCTCACACAAGGGAGCTTATCGCGTTGCTCATGCGAGCTCGAGAAAGAATCATATTAGATTGCTCAACTTCATAAGAAATGTATGTTCGGATTATAAGAAAAACGAGTTGTGTAACAAATCTAACGCGAAAAGTTTACATTAATCACTGATTTAGATGTAGAAGATGGACAAATTATTGCTCGAGTTGAACATAAGCATTGTAGGTATTTGAATCAACTTTTTGAAAGTAAAAACATCAAATTGGTCGGATGAGTAAAATTCAACATATGATCTCACTAACAAAATTGAAAAATATGACAAATACATCCAAAGGTAATAATAAGATTGCAGGCTAAATTACATTCGTGGTCCCTTAACTTAATTTCAGGTAACGTTTTAGTCCCTTATCTTTTTTTTTCTCCCGATTTAGTCCTTTATTCCTAATAATATCAAATAAAGTATGAAAATATGAGTTTATTTGAAGATTTGCGTTACGGATTTGATGAAATTTGTATTATATTGAAAAATATAATTAATTTTATGAGTTTTGATTGAATATTTTTTTGAATTTTTGTTTAAAAATGGATAACATTGTTGAAATTTTAAAACATAAAATATCAAATTGTCATTTAAAATTAAATAAAGGACTAAGTCGGGAAAGAAAAATAAAGAACTAAAACGTTACTTGAAATTAAGTTAAAGGACCACAAATGTAATTTAGTCTAAGATTGCATATGCCCTAAAGTCACACTTTATCACTAAAGCAAGCTTAACAATACTTATTTTCAAGCAATGTATGGTACCTATGAACTTACGTAATGAATACTTAGGTTGCGGTTAAATCACGAAAAATGGAGTGTTACGTAGTTTTTATTGGATTCAACTCAAATCTATTATTGGAGTAATTCGGTCTCTCCTAAAAATTAAATTTTCAACATTTACAAAATAAGGTTTTAATTCATATAAAATTACTCCATTGTCTTGCAACAGTTTTAGTCTACGTTACAGCGTAAAATTACTCGAGTTGAAAAGAAAGCGTATTTAAAATATTATAAAAAGTTCTTAAAAAAAATTCAACTTTTGACAAATTAAATTTGAATTTTTTTAAACGTTATTAACTCAAATTAAAAGTAACAAAAATATATACTTTAAAATTAAATTTTGGGCAAATTTTTGTGGAGGACTTTTTAAATATTATAAATATGTATGCAAATTTTTTTAAAAAACATATGTAGACATTTGATTAAAGATTAAAATTGTGTCATCAATAAATTGTAAAATGTGTAATGATTCGACAACAAAGATTGACTGACAATATAAAAAATATTTACAATGTCAGTTTATACAAATTAAATATATATAAATTTGTTCTAAAATATCAGTTTTTTCAAAATTATTTTTTTTTGTTTTAAAAATATTGGGAAAAAAATAAAAAGTCACAAAAAATTCTTATGTATAAAAAAAGTTCTTATATACAATTTTTTTGCTTTTAAAAAAGAAAAGTAATGATTTTTCTCTAAATTTTTAAAATAAAAAAAGTACAATTTTTTAATGTTTTTAAAAAATTTCAGAAATATTTAAAATAAAATAGTAATATTAAAATAAACTGATTTTTTTATTGTAAAAAATTATTATAGTAATATTGTTTAATATAAAATAAAATTTCATATAACCCTAATTTTCGACATCGTTATGTATATATCACTAATATGATATCCTCGTCATCAAAACACAAGTTCCAAACACAGCGTGCAATTTGGAAGTGAACTATGAGTACCACTAATACCATCAGTTTCATTTGCCCATTTACACGGCTAATAATCCGTAGATATTATTTAAGCAAGTAGACAAAATTGAGCACCGCTTAATAACTGCGCAATCACTCTCAAAACGTCGTATTGATAACACACAAATTGGTAGACATGGATGATGGATGCCTTGCTTGGATTTAGGTTAATATTTCACATGTTCTATTTATTGCTAGCTTTAATTGTCTACGGGGCAAATTATTTTAGCGTGGTGCTACCTACTGTATATATCATACATGGTTACGCTTTTATTTTATTTATAGATAAAAGTAAATTAAATTCAATACATTCATAAAAATAAATTAAATATATTTATTTTTGTCGACTTAAATTTTTTTATAAATAAAATTAAAGAAAATATTAATAATGAGAAAGTGAAAGATTGATCCATGGATTCATGTCTTCCCAATATTGATGGCTGTTGTTGTCCGAAATAAAAATTCAAAAAGCAATTAAAGCAAAACTTACCCTACCATGCATCCATGAAGCTTTCGATGATCAACTACTTCTCCCATTATACAGGACATATAGAAAACTTCCGCATTAAGTATCACTTTAGTACAAGGAAAATTAAAAATGTATTAAAATAAGTATTGATAGGTCGGCCCAAGACAATACTTATAAAATAAGAGTTTTAGACTTTCGAAAAAATATTTTTTAATATATATTTAGGTTTTAAAAAATAAAAATCTAAGTATGAAAAGTTAAAAGCCTCCAAAATATATAAAAAAAGAAAGATAAATATTGATGAAAAAAATTAAAATACTGTGTATCCAAAAATAAGAAAGATAATATTTAAATAAAATTATAGTAAAATATTATTATAAATATTAAAAATGTCTCTATTATTTTTTTTCTTTCAAAATATGCAACACTATATTTTCAATGTGTTGTTTATTTTGGTTTTATGTGAGTTTTTGTGACTTTGAAAAGATGTCTTAGTAGATAGAAGAGTGTAAATATTATTGATAAACTATACTTAATTTTGATTTTTAAATAATGTAGAATTTTTCAATATACAGGAACACTACGTACGATGAAGATCGAAAAACTATGACGCGAATATGTATGGCATGACACTACAATTCATGCCATTGAAATTCAATTGTGTTATTTGAACAGACCAAAATCGATACCATATACTAATAAATGTAGACTTCAGATACGATATAATAGAAAAAATATGTATAGAGAAAAAATATAATATAAAAATAAAAAATAAATAAAAATGTTATGTTCATATCTAGTTTTGTGTCAAAAATATTTCACTTAAAAGTTAAACATTCAATTTTACTTAGTATGAGTTTAAAGTTAAGGTCGATTGCATGGACATATTCATTATACGTGGCCGTGACTTTATAGACTATAGTTACATTGAATTGACGAGAAAGTTTTATTTACTATCAAATTCGATGTATTAAAATTAGGAAAATATTAACAAATACTCTAATAACACTTTTAAAATATAAAATCATTAAAAATATGTTTGGATATATATATATATATATATATATATATATCAATAGAATGTGTATATTAACTAATTTTTCTCCTAAAGAAATTGTAATGTATTTGGAGCTTTGGGCACCTCTTTACCCTTGTCAAGATTATGGTTTGCATTGTCAACTAGAGTGAAGTATTGAAAGAAAAGTAAAAAATGGAGTTGTATAGCAAAAAGGTAGCACTAAAAGTGGTCAACGGTGCCGGTAACTGACTCCTCTCCATAGTCTTGGGTACAGCCTGCATACATACTGCCGATCCTATCCATTACATTAAATTCTACATATTTGTCAACTTTCTTGCCAATATTATTGAACCTCTTGCCTTAATAATTGCTTCCCACTTTTCATGATTTATCTACTTCCATGCAATTAAACAATTTACTATTTTATATATTTTTTAATATATATTATTTAATTAGTTAAAATTTACATAAATCACTTTAAAATATAGAATTTATATAAATTTAATGGATATATATATATATATATTTTAACAAATAAAAAAATATATTAAAAGTATATTATTAACATTATTTTATACTCAATTTATCAATGATCAATTATCATATTATTATTATTATTATAAATGTTCAATTTTAATAATGGTTTATTTATATTTTATTTATGATCAGTTTCGAGAAGGAATATTCAAAGTCTTTTGTACTTTAAAATTAAATTATTGTAAACTCCAAATAATTGATTTAGCAGTAAAAAGATAGATTTTGTTTTTTGAACTCAAAAGTCTTTTATAAATATCTTTAGAAGATAAATATAAATATTTTTAAGTTTATTTTTTGAATTCAAGAATCTTTTATACATTTGATCGAGATACTATCTCTATATTTTAATTTATTAAATGAAAAAAAAATAATTAATTGTTAATAGAAAAAAGTTATATAAATTTTTCGAGAAGGAATATTACCATATATTTGTGCTATATAAGATGTGAAGAGTTTTATAAAAATATATAAATATTTTTGTATGTACAAACTTCACTGCGCTTTTCCCGTATGAATTTGGTTTATTCGTTGTTTATATAAATAAAGTAAAAAATAAAAAGGCATATTCACACTTGGACCACTAGCATATATACACGTCAAAGAAATGGTTTTTGTGAATCTAAAAACTTTTTGAAAACTTTAGCATTACTATATGAGTGATAGGAAGGATAAGAAAAATTTATTGTCTTGTTAGGCATATTACAAGTAAATTTAAGGAGTTCCCATTGACAACCGTAGGCAATTTCTTGGAAAGGCAAAATAGGGAAAGCACGCAAAGTCTATTAATTGAAAATTTTTCATTTAAAAGTATGAACATAGTAGTTAATGCAGATGGGCTACCTTGCCCATCATCATTCACTTACCGACTTACAAGCTAACTCTTACCAATAAATTCCAATTTATTTATTTTTGTTTTATACCAATCAAAGTCAAAATACAAAATTGGGTATCAACATGTGCAGGTGCATGCCCTTCATTCATTTTTTTTCTTCTTTTATTTTGTCCATACTCTAAGCCTACTAGTATTTCATAAAACAAACCGTGAATTGTAACCATGAGGTTATGTTTGTTCAAATTATCATACTATAGTGTTTGGTCATCTAGTTAACTGTCAATGTCTTGTGTGTTTGGCTCATACTCTGTTTCGATTTCTCCAAGTTATTACTAATAGTATTATAGTTGTATCGAAACTATGGTTTTACTTTAATTAATTAGTTGGTAAAAGTTTTCTCCAACGAATGTGTCTTTTTCAACAATTTCCAATGGTTTTAGTGACAAACCAATGGGATATTTCGGTGCCATTTGGACTATTTTTTTTTCACGACAATTATGGATTTTTTATTCGAATATTATTTTCACACATTTTTTTTTTATTATTATTATTTTCGGATAAAATTTTAGATTAGGGGAGCAAACTCTATATAAGATTAGCAAAAACCATCAAAATTATGTCAATTAAAATATAATTTATATGTAACTTATCAAATGCATAATGTTGCATTTAAATCCAAATCGATGTGAACTATAATTAGTAATTATGTCAACCACAATTAATTATTGCTATTATTATTTGTTATAAACTATTATTTTTTATTGGAATTATTTCTTTTAATAAAAATGTTTAGAATATTTTATTTATGATAATATATTAAATGTAAATAAAAATATTTATAAAAGCTAATTAAAAAATGTAATTACTCCCAAAAGATTATACACTACTTCTTTGACTTGTCTTTCGATAAACTCAACGTAATTTTTTTTGTAATCGCAAATAAAATTCCAAACATCTCTTTGAACTATTGAAGAAAAAAGTCAACCTCACTTTTTGAATTAAGCTCGAAATCCACGTGACCAGCTGAAGTTCTATTATTATTATTATTGTATCATATTATGATGAATTATCCCCCAAGGTAATTTTCCCAAACGCAAATACATATTACAGTATTACATTAATTGGATTACCCTGTTATATTTATCAATCATCTTCTTCATCTTATACATTTCGAAAATTTTACCCGGACCCACCAATTTATATCTTTACATCCACTTTTTACCGAAAAATCAATTTCAGGTTGTCTTAAAAAAAAAGTTTTAATTTTTTGAAAATTTTCCAAAACACATTTTTACTCTGCAAAATTTTAAAACAAAAGTCCGAACCCAAGTTAAATTTATTAAGTAGAAAAAATAACTATATAAAAATAAAATAAAATAGTTAATTTAAATAAATGTGGAGTAGGAGTATAACTTAGGAATATAAGGCAAAATTTTCCTATATTTCATATATTGTGTGGGTTAAGCTCGTACAATTTCCATTGGCATGTACTTCTCTTTCCACTACAGAAGGACAGAAATTGATTTTCATATTTTCATGGAGAGAAGAGTAAAGGAAGAAAACAATTTAGTGATGGTCTTGAGAGCGGTTAAGTCGGTAACATTTAAGAGTTTTATTTTTTTGATATTATATTTTTTTTACTAATATTAGTTAGAATATATAAATATTAAACTCTAAAAAATATAATTAAAATTATATTGAAATAAAAAATTAACAAATGACTTTTAATAGAAGATTTGAGTTCTATAGCATTCTATATATGACAATATTTTTAATCTTGTCTAGTGTTAAAGGTTAGATATTTTTTTTATAATAATTTAAAAATCTGTTGTAAATATCATGAAACTTGTAAAAATGTAATAATTCTTTTAATCTTGATTCTTACATTTTGTTTAAATAACTAGAAGTTATTTGATAGTTTTTAACAATTGAATAAAAATTAAATTATAGATAATATTAAATTATACTTTAATACATTTAATTGTTTATCCAATGATTGCATGTTTTATAGAATAATATTAATTATTCAATTAACTTATGTGTTTTGTTGAAAAAAAATTAAATTCAAATTGTTAAAATTTATTAATTCATATATAAATTGAATAATCTTGTTTTGATTTCTATCAATTTTTTTGACAAAATTAGAAAATGATTTTTTTTAAATCTTAATTACAATTGAATTTTTAATAATTTTGAAAAAAATAAATAAATAATATTTAAAAAATTACAAAGATATATTTTTTTTATTTGCCTAAACACATAAATTTCAAAAACCGAATCATATAGTTGTTGAAATCAAAATAGAACCAAATAGTTGTTACAAATGCATATTTCCTTTTTATTTACAAACTTTTATATTTTTATTACAAACAACTTCATTTAATCCATGCATCTCTTACCGGTAGTTGTTGAAATCAAAATCAAACTAGACATTACTAGTATTTTTTAAGGCTATGCTAAAAGCACCTTCCCATTTTAATTTTAATACCCCTCTTCCAACATAAAATGACTAAAATAACCGGTTACCTATACTTTCCGGAATCTTCTCCATCTCCGACGTCTACCACGTACCACCGTCACCACCCACCACATTCAACATTCTTGACATAATTTACACATGTTATCTTTTTATCTCGTATAGTTATATATTTGGAGAAAAATTGAATTCAAATACATCAAAAATTAACTAAGGGAGTTGAATTTAGTAGAAGGAGTTAAATTTTTATAATGTAGTAAATTAAATTTGAATTTTCATTAATAAAGACACTATTTTAGTTATTAAGTATTAGCTCAATTGACAAGTATCAATATTATAAACATGAAAATATTTATAGATTTTTTAGATTATCTTTAAAGATATGTGGATGATTTACTCATCAATAAATAAAAATTAATTACATGATAAAATTTACAAATGAATAAAATATCAAATTATGAGTACTACTTACAGCCAATTTTTATTGATTGAAGGATAAATTACTCACAAATATTTAAAAGTAACCTAAACCTCACAATATATATATAAAAGTTGTTCTATGCAATTTTTCATAATTTAAGAAAATTACAAATATATCTCTCTATACAAGTAATTAAACCATCATTTTATCATTTATCTCTCATATGATTTCACATTCAATTATTCAAACTACATTGATAAACAACTCAATATTCAATTTTATTAGATGATTATTCAATTCTTGAAGTTTTAGTTTATTGAACAATTAAAATTAAAAACAATATAAATAGTAATTTTTATCAACTTTTAACTAATTAGTAAAACTATTTATGCAAATATATATTATTTAAAATAAAAAACAACATACAGCAGTTACAACCCGCACTACGAATAAGGTAAGGCGTCCCCGTAAACTTCTTCAAGATATTTTAATTTTAATTTTAATTTTTAATTTTTGTCAATTATATTTTCGTTTCTAATTTCTAATTCACAATTAATATTCAATTCTAAGAATATGAAAAATTATCTTATTTGTAATCTAATGAATTTGCATATTTAATTTGACCATAACTTTGTAATCAACATAGCTTTCTAATCATTCGTTTCATAATTTTTCGGTGAAATGAAAATTTGATTTTTTTTGTTTGGTTAAAACTTAAGGTAAATTGAGTTTGTAGGGGGTACGAGTATATATTGTAAGGGGTATATAGTAAATTATATTTTTGTGGCCTTGATTTATGGACTTGCTATAGTTTCTTTTTAATATATTGGCTTTGGTTCTTGGGCCTGTTATCCTCCAGAAAATAAAATAAAGTACATTTAAAGTTATGCAATTTGTTGAAAAAATAATATTATACAATCGAAGCTCATATTATATCCACAATAATACAATTTACTATTATAATAATTTTTAAAAGATGCAATTTATTATTAAAATTGTCCATAACTTAATTAAGAATTAAAATAATTGACATTTTGATGATTTAAAAATTAATTTATTTTATTCGTCTCCTACATTAAAAAAATAATAATTAGAAAAAAAAATTATTTTACTAACTTTTCTTTTGATAAAATTTTCACTATTTTTAATAAAAAAATATAATAATGTTTTGTAATAAATTGTGCTCATGA
This sequence comes from Cicer arietinum, assembly GCF_000331145.2. Taxonomy (NCBI): domain Eukaryota; kingdom Viridiplantae; phylum Streptophyta; class Magnoliopsida; order Fabales; family Fabaceae; genus Cicer; species Cicer arietinum. Next base: position 18,034,698 of record NC_021163.2, on the reverse strand, counting down.
CAATTATTGAATGATAGTATAGAAAAATAATAACTAAAATTATATTAAAAATTAAGAAAACTGAAACAATATTTTTTTATTAAAGTGATACTAATCATTAAATTGATTTAATATGTTTATATTAAATCATAGATTCAAAATAACGATGTCATCTAATTTTTATAATTGTTATCTTCAAAATTATCGTCTAAAAACTCAAATAATTTTAATATTTAAATAATTATGATTATCTGAAGTTGTAGAATATCATAACTATTATGTTTAAAATTATTGTGTAAAATTTCAAATAATTTTAAACAATTATGTTTACATATAAGTTAAATGCAAAAATATCCTTTTAGTCGGTAGTATACTTATTTTTCAATAATTTATTTTTATGCTAAGCTAAGTGATCCCCAGTCCCAATTGACGATAGAAAAAGGGTGGGAAGAGAATCTCCCAAACCCTAAAATGGACGACAGAGAGAAATCAGATAGGAGAAACAGAGATCGACACTCCGAACGCGACCGCGACCACAGGCACCACCGGAGCCGCCACGATTCCGATGACCACCGCCATAATCGATCTGACCGTAATGTCAAGCACGACCACAAATCCAGGGAAGACCGAGAAGGAAGCAGAGATAGAGATAGGTTATATGATAGAGACGAAAGAGAGGGTAGCAAAGGTAGGTCTAGAGTGAAGCGCGATGAAGAGAGGGAAGATTCAGTGGAACCGCGACACTCCTCGCATTCTCACAAGCGGAAAGATAGAGAACACAGCGAGGATCGGGAGTTGGAGGATAAGAGAGTTAGGGTTTCCGATGAGAGAAATGAGGTGAAGAAGGAACGTAGGAAATTTGGGGATAAAGTGAAGAGAGAAGAAGATTATGATAATGATAATAATAATAATGGAGGAGTTAAAGTCAATGTCAATGAATCCAAGGTCAAGGAGGAAGTCACTGATGGTGTCCATGGCTTTGCCTCTTCCAAAGACAATGCTTCACTGCAAAACGTGAGCTTCTTTTATTATGCTTTTTACTTTCTTTGATTTCCTTGATTCTATAGTTTTGTGGATATAAATTTTAATTACTTTGTAGGAATGTTTGATTCCATAGTATTGGTGGTGATTTAGAATATCAATTCAAATTGTACGTATCTTTTTATACTTTTATTTATATATATATATTTAAGTCACTGTTTACTGATTTGAATGGGAATGCTGATATACCTGAGCCGAGAAATTTATATGACAATCCTTATCCGTCCATTGCTGTGATTTTTAGATCAGTTTAATTACTCGGTGTAGCTCAATTATTTCATTCTCTTGTGTTATTGGAATATTTGAAGTGAGACATGCATTTATTGGTGCTTGATCTGTGCTCTTTCAGGGCATTTCCTTGGGATCGCCTGCTGTGGCGCCTGCTAGTGTGCATGAGACATCTTTGGCCCCTCCTCCTTCCTTTCCCATCAAGGTATCTTCGATTTCTACCACAAATGAAAATAAGGGCGTTAGTATTACCAGGTCTCATGAGGTTACTGGAAAATCTAGTACAGATGGGTCTTCTACAACTGCTGGAAAACCTGGAAGCCTCTCTATTGATGCCTTAGCTAAGGCTAAGAAGGCTTTGCAAATGCAGAAAGTGTTGTCAGAGAAGCTGAAGAGAATTCCTCAGGTAAATTGGCCATTGTTTCTAATCATTAGTATCCATTGTTAGCTTGGTAGTTATCTGACAACTCCCTTAGGAAACCGATTTTTTTCACCATAATTGTACATCTTTCTCTGAATGGGTTAAGTGCTATGCATTTGATTGTGCAGTTGAATAAGAGTTCTACCTCAAATGCCCAAGAAAGCACACATTTGGGTTACAAGACTGAATCTACAGTGCCCTCTTTGGGTTCTGGAGTGGCATCAAGACCTGTCACATCAGCTTCTTCAGGGCCTGTTGCAAATATTTCAATTTTTCCTGCCGCTGGTGCTGCAAATCCTCCGGCTAGTGGTACTAGTGCTGCTGGTGCCACAACTGCACCCAACTATGAAGCCGTCAGACGTGCTCAGGAGCTTGCTGCCAGAATGGGATTTCGTCATGATCCTCAATTTGCTCCTCTAATAAATATGTTTCCTGGCCAGATTGCAACAACAGATGTTACTATCTCTCAGAAACCAACCAAGGCTCCTGTTCTTCGTCTTGACGCCCAGGGACGGGAAATAGATGAACATGGAAATGTTGTTAATGTAACTAAGCCAAGCAACCTTAGCACATTAAAGGTCTGTAGATTTCTCAATTGTCTTTTAGTAATTTATCTTTTTCTAGGTGAGATTACTGTCTTAACCAATAACTCGACAATCTGTGTCTCAACATTCCAGGTCAACATTAACAAACAGAAGAAAGATGCATTCGAAATACTAAAGCCTGTTCTGGAAGTTGATCCCGACTCTAACCCTCATTTTGATGAGAGGATGGGTATCAACAAAACGAAGCTGCTGCGGCCCAAGAGGATGAATTTCCTGTTTGTGGAGGAAGGAAAATGGTCAAAAGATGCTGAAACAATAAAATTGAAGGTATCTTTATGTTCTTCCCTTTTCCCTCACTCTAGTTACTTTCCCTTTTAATTATTTATTTCCAATTGTCTTATATGTGCTTTGCTATTATTAATTCGACCTCGTACAGAGTAAATTTGGAGAAGCTCAAGCAAAAGAGCAGAAGGCCAAACAAGCACAGTTAGCAAAGGCAAAGGCTGCTCCTGATATAAATCCAAACTTAATAGAAATAACAGAGAGAGTTGTAATCAAAGAAAAACTCAAGGACCAAATTCCAGAAATCGAGTGGTGGTATGTTCATTCTTTACTTGGACTATTGGTTTCTACATAAGTTTTGTGTTTGTGAAGTTCAAGGATGGTGTTGAAGATATTGAGTTTGTATACTGCGTATGCCTGTTTAAGAGGTTATGACCATATGCTACTTTCTTTTTATAATCATGTTGGAAAAAGACACAAGGTGGTAATCTGGAATAGACTAGCTAGGCTGTTTAAAAAGGACTGCTACAATACTAGTTGAATAGAAAGTATTTGATGGTTAGTAAAATCTACAGTGTGCGGGTGACCAGTCAGAGACGTGGAGCACACTATGGACAAGGTGTTAAACTCAGTCCCTGGAAGCCCAATGTATAAAGTGTATTCTATAACAAGGAAGAAGTCAGGGCTGTTAGAAGTTAGTGAGGTATATGAGGAGAAAATATAGGTGGGACTGTTTTGGGGTTTGGTTGGACATGTGATTGGTTTGTAAGTTAGGCAGGGATGTATCCCTGGGTAATTATGTGAACTTTTAGTTGATTGAATAGTGCATTGCATCATAACAGGTCTATCCATGTTCTTTCCATCTCTCTTTATGGATCTAAAATTTTTGGTCTACCTTGTCGGACAGGGTGATTTGATTTCACGAACATACAGTATCCATGCCTCTAAAGATGTCTGACAGAGTTGGTTCTCTCGAAGGTCTTTTGGTTGTGCTGGAAGATGGCACGAGGGTTGTTCACATTGCACTTAGAGAGAAGCACTAATCATTGTGGGAACTTTTATGCATAGGTGTAGAAAAAAAGGTGTAGCAGAGTGGACGAGAGATCAGGAGGTGGGATATCCTTTTTTGTAGTAGATCAGTTGGGTGGCAATCTAGATTTGTATAGGCTATCAGTCTGGAAGGTGGAGCTGTCTATAGTGTATGGGGTGTTTCAGATTACAGAGTCCATTTTCGAAATTCACAACACTTTGGTTGAATGGAAAGTTGGATTAGGTCTCCAGAATATTGAGGTCACTACGATAAGCTAATTTAACCAACTCCCTGATAGTAAAGATGATATGATGTTATTTAACTTGAAACAAACTTTGGTTGCTTGTTATGGATGAACTTTGATAATCCCTTTGAATAATTTGCGATTTGATACATTTGGGTTGATTTCGTCATAAGTGAGTTGTTTGCTTGTTGAACTTTACATGGGTTAGGATATATGGAGATGGGTTAAGATCCTTAATCCAAGAACACATGCATTTGATGAGTTTAGCTCGGGTGTACTAGGAACAAAGTTTGTTTGAGAGGTGGATAAGCTTGAATTCTCTAGTTTGCAAGCTTGGAACAGGCGATGGAGAATTTTTTATCCATATTCTTCAAGAATACATGCAGTTGATGAGGTTAGCCCGTGTAATTGAGTTAAAGATGTGAAAGCAGTTGATGGGGTTGGTCCCTGCAGTAGAGGTGAACAAATGCATTTTATGAGGATATCTCATACCGTTGCAGCTTTTCAAAGAGATGGATGAGCTTGGTATTCTCTAGTTCGCAAAATTGGAGCGGGCAACTTGGGAGTCACAATCCATATTACTAGAGGAGTTTGCGGGGAAACTTGGTCCTAAAGGAATCATAGTAGTATAATTGTGGGGTTCCGAATCATTTAGGAGAAAGTGGTGTAGCAGGTTAGACCTGACTTCCTACGTGTTCAACTCCTCCCTCGATTTCATTGTATAATAGGGCGTCAAACATGCCATCAAGAATGATGCAGAAGTAGAGTGAGAATGACACAATAGTTTTAGGGAGAAGTCGCATGGACATTATCTCTGATGTGGGCAAAATTTCCACCATTCATACCAATGCCCTACAAGCAATTTAGGCTGCTGATTCTAATTTGGTGAGGTCGATGTAGAGATGGAGGCCTATGTGCTCCCTTGGGTGTACTTGACATTATATTGGGAGTTGCTTGGGAAGGTCGTTATGGATTGTCAAAACATGAATAGAAACTACTCAATGAGCTTTCTTTGCTTCATACCTTACTGACTGAGTGGTGTAAATAGGGAGGGTGGGGATTTAGTTTTGCATGCAGAATTAGAATTAGTAGAAGAGAAAGGCCAGTGGCTGTCCAAGCAAACAGCAAGAAGAACTTACAAGTTCTTCTTGGGTGAAGGATGCATTTCCAATGGAGGATAATAATGTTAGTGTTGGTGGTGCTAGGCAGAGAAGCAGAAAAGTGGAGCACAATATGAAGCAGGTGTGGTTCCTGGGTCCTGGGATGCCCAATGTATGTAAAGTATATTTGGAGCAAGAAGTCAGGGTTGTTTGGAGTTTGTGAGTGAGGTGTATGGGAGGAATAAATATAGGCTGAGCTGCAATGGGAGGGGGCAGGGGGCATTCGATTGGTGGTTGTCAGTTAGTTGGGGATCTTTCCCCCATGCTGCTGAGAAAATACATAACACCAGTACGGTATTTTAGGTGCTTTGCATTCCATCATTCTCCTTAGTGTTGCAAGTTGTAACAAACTTGGACTTGACTGTGAAATGAACAATTTAACATGAAAAATTAGAAGGATTGTCTGTCTTGTGATATTGTCTTGTTAATCTAGTATTGTCTGTCTTGAGGATGTTGTCTTGTTATTTAAATACTAAAAAATTAGAAGCAGAAAACTTGTTCAAATTTATATTTCCCCCTAGTTTGTGTATGTTTATCAGTTTATACGTGCTCGGTTAACTTATGGAATTTGTCAGGGATGCTGCTCTTCTGCATTCTGGAAATTATGGTGACATTGCTAATGGAACTATAGTTGAAGACCAACTGAAAATGGAAAAAATCACCATTTATGTGGAGCATCCTCGACCCATTGAACCACCTGCTGAGCCTGCCCCTCCACCACCTCAACCCCTCAAGCTAACCAAACAAGAGCAGAAAAAACTCCGGACCCAAAGGCGCATTGCTAAGGAGAAAGAGCGACAGGAGATGATTAGACAGGGTGTCATAGAACCGCCAAAACCAAAGGTCAAGATTAGCAATTTAATGAAAGTACTTGGGTCTGAAGCAACTCAAGATCCCACTAGGCTTGAAAAGGAAGTACGTAATGCAGCTGCCGAGCGTGAGCAGGCTCACATAGATAGGAATATTGCACGCAAGCTTACTCCTGCTGAGCTGCGTGAGAAGAAGGAGAGGAAGCTGTTTGATGATCCTAATTCACTGGATACACTTGTCTCACTTTACAGGATAAACGACCTCTCTCATCCAAAGGCCCGCTTTAGAGTCGATGTTAATGCTCAAGAGAACCGGTTAACTGGATGTGCTGTGATTTGTGATGGTATTAGCATTGTTGTGGTTGAAGGTGGAATTAAGTCAATTAAGAGGTATGGGAAACTTATGCTTAGACGCATAAATTGGAGTGATGTTTCAAAAGAGAAAGAAGAAAATGAAGATTCAGATGACGAGAAGCCTGCCAATAAATGTGTTCTGGTGTGGCAAGGAAGTGTTGCCAAACCGAGCTTCAATAGGTTCGGTGTTCATGATTGCATCACTGAAGCAGCTGCTCGAAAAGTTTTTGTGGATGCTGGGGTTCCTCATTATTGGGACCTAGCTGTCAACTACGTAGAAGACGAAGCTGTATAAGTGATCTTCTAATGTTTTTGGTCATCAGTATTAGCATGCCTAGTCAGTATTTTGGTGAGTGATCAGTTATACAATTTGCATTGAGCAGAGTTTTGAACAAAATAAGAATACCATAGCTGTTGGTGCTCCCTTGTTTCCTGTGGTTAATGATGTTTACAAATTGCTAAATATTTGCTACATCATTTTGTGGTGTAAACTTTCTTGCTTCCATTTAGAAAGTGTCCATTTAATGTGCGATATCACTTGGTTAAAAATCTTAGGACTTGGGGGTTTTACTGGGATGTTTCCGACTATGTAAACTGACTTTCTTTCTCAATCACATTATTGTGTTTTAATATACTAGTATTGTATTGATCTTGTTTTATTGGGATAAAAGTATTGATCTCGCTTCTATGATATCGGTAATGTTCACATGTCTTACAAACATGTTTCAATTTCAATGAAAACGGGTGGTGGTATGGCATGACTCATGCCGCATGAGTATCACGTTCATGCCCATGCATGCCTTTATTTACTGTTTTAAAAAATTATGTTAATTTTACAAATGAAAAAATACAAGTTTTAAGCTAGACAAGTCCATCATGTGTGTACTTGCGTGTGCGACATGGCTTAAAATTAAGTCCATCATTTACAATTATTATTATTTTTTAAAAATTTTCAATCTCACTAACTTAATTTCTTAATCACATCATTTTAACCATCAAACTTAGCTTATATCCTCTTATATGAGTGTCATTTACAAATGATGTACTCAATAAAGTTTAGAAGTTATTCTAAATTTTCAATTGAACTAGACTTTTAAGGATGGCAAAAAGGTATATTTAGAGCTTTTGATCAAACGTATATTTACATCTAAATTCATAGAATAAGATATTTTAAAACTACGGTTGAGTAAAAATTAGAATATAATTTTTTATTTCGTCACTAAATTTATTAACGATTGATACAACAATAACTTGAAATTTAATGAAAATAAATTAGAAAATTGGATATAGTATTTTTCCTGAAATATGTATGGTAATTATATAGTGAATATAATGAAAAAGATTCTAAAAATTTGTTCAGAAAGCTTAATGTTGCCCCAAAAAAAATCTTAATGTTCGTAATTTTTTTGAGTCATTAATGTTTGTAATTAATGTAAGTAACTTTGATATAATTCTGATCTCTACAATAATTAAAATAGTGAAAGACTTGGATGTTAGATAAAACTAACAGGACCAACTAGTAAGGGTGGTAACTAATTAAATGATATTTTGTATTTTGCTAGTATAAATTAAATAATAATAAAATTTAGAGACAATTTTATAAATAAAATATTTTTTAGGTTTTGTGTGGTCTGATCTAATGCCCTTAATTTAGGGGCTTTATCCCGGATTGTCCATGATTCTGGGGTTTTATATATGTATATATATATATATATATTGGGGCATTTGTTTTTCATAATGAAATAAAATATTGTAACCCATTCCACTTATCAAATTTAAGCAAGGTATAGTTGATCTAGATTTTTTTCTTCAACATACACATTTGATCAGGCTTGCGGTCTATATAATATTTCAACCAAAACTCAATAAGTTGTCATCGTCTAAATTTACTTTTTTTATTTTTATATTTTTGCAACAGCTTATTCTAATATTTGTTTGAATAAATCGGAACTCTACCTCATTGAAATACATTCTAGTTATGTATTTTGACCGGCAAGCAAATTAAAGAGAAATGATATGGTTACACCTTAAAAAATATTCTCAATTATACGCCCAAAAACTGAAAAATGAGCGCTTATGATGATTTGATTCGATTACAACCAAATTTTCTATGTTTGTGAGAAGCATTAAGTGAGAGGAAAATCACGACTATTGTTTAGGATCCGTGATTAGGAAATAAATAATAACATAAGGCACACAAGCATTAACTCAAGCCAAACAACATGAGAATTGTAGCTTAGGTAGGACAATTCACAATCGTAGACACAATCACGCGAAAATAATCGATTTGAAGTGGTTGAGACACGATCTTTAATTGACCATGACTCGCAACTAATAAAATTTACGTTTTAATATTTAATCTATAAATATTAACTGTAGTTATCAATTTAAAACATCGTCGATCAAAATCTATATATTTTATTTGCATTAATTGTATCATTACATTGACATAGTTCATTCTTTGGCGTAATCACTTGATCCAAAAGAAAATCACCTATCAAGAGTTTTTTTTAACCGATTTCGAAAGTTAACAATTGACAAGATCAAAACCAAATAAAAAAAATGAGGAAGCCTTATTGAAGCATTGTGATGGTGGCGACTATAAACTAATGTTTTTATTTGATTTGGCTAGATCCGGGATTGTAGGTTAAGTACAGTGTTCTACAATCATCAAAATATGGAAAAAATTTGAAGTCAAAATTGTCTAAAAACGATACAGCTAACATGCTTTAACACTACATACGCGTTTTCTGTACTCATCTAAATTAATCAATCATATGAAATTGCATGCATATCTATGCAAGTTTATTATTCCTCACATAGCTCATATTGCAATAGTCAAATGTCAATATATTCTTTTGTTTGAATTTTGCATAGTTGACCATTAAGCAAATTGAAGGTTTCTATATAAAGGGTAACATTTCATTGTCCAATACCACACCCAAATATTACATTTTGCAATATGGCTTTAGTAGTTTCTATTAAATTTTGGTTGCTATTTATTACATGTGTGATTGGGATAGCTTCAGCTGAGTTATCAAATGATTTCTATGATAAAAGTTGTCCTAAAGTTCTTCGCACAATTAGGAAAATAGTTGAAAAGGCTGTTTCCAATGAGAGCCGCATGGGAGCTTCTTTGCTACGACTCCATTTCCATGACTGTTTTGTTCAAGCAAGTTATCTCATTTCATATCTTTATATTTCTTTTTAAATTAGGAGCTGTTTCATACACATTATAAAAATAATAATTTTTGTATTCAATAAATAGAGATTCTTTTAAGAAAAATTAGAAGTTGGTTTGTGTTTCTCCACTTTAATGAAAATTATTATTTTTAAACCTATTATAAAAAATGATATATACGAGAAACTATTCAAAACTTTTTTGATTTTTAAAACGATATTAATGATTATTTTACATATGTGAATAAGAAAATTTTAAAAAACTTTGTTGTAGTTACAAAGTGAAACTATTGAAGTGACATATATATGCATTTGAATTGAATGCACATGTTGCATGTTTGTAATTAAGTTTGATGAGTGATATATGTGCATGCAGGGATGTGATGCATCAGTATTGTTAGACGACACAGAAAATTTCACAGGTGAAAAGAATTCATTCCCAAATGCAAATTCATTAAGAGGTTTTGAAGTAATAGATGACATCAAATCTCAATTGGAGATAATGTGTCCTGGTGTTGTCTCTTGTGCTGACATCTTGGCCGTTGCTGCAAGAGATGGTATTGCTGCTGTAAGTATAACAAACAATTTTATATATATATATATATATATATATATATATATATATATATATGATATATAAAAAACACTAAATAAATAGACGCACTATATATATATATATATATATATATATATATATATATATATATATATATATATCCAAAATCACATTTAATTATATACAATGTAATTATTAATTAATAAATATATTTAATTATAGCTTGGTGGACAAAGATGGAATGTACTATTAGGAAGAAGAGATTCAACAACAGCAAGTTTAGCTGATTCAAATTCTGATTTACCTGCTCCCTTTTTGGATTTTGATGGCCTTGTCTCTGCTTTTGATAAGAAAGGTTTCACTACCCAAGAAATGGTTACTTTATCAGGTCTAAATAATTCCCTTCATATAACTATATATATATATCATGTACTTGTTTTTAGTATTATTTTAATATGAGATAAACTTGATTCAGGTGCTCACACAATAGGGCTAGTGAGGTGCATATTTTTCAGAGCAAGGATATACAATGAAACAAACATAGACCCTTCATTTGCAGAATCAATGCAAGCAGCATGTCCCTTTGAAGGTGGAGACAACAATTTATCTCCATTTGACACCACTACCCCATTTGTATTTGACAATGCTTTCTACCAAAACTTGGTTATAAATAAGGGTCTTGTACACTCTGACCAACAACTATTTGGTAATGGAACATCCACAAATACACAAGTAAGAGGATATAGTAGAAACATGGGACGTTTCAAAAAAGACTTTGCAGTTGCTATGTTCAAAATGACTAATCTTAGTCCACTTACTGGAACTGATGGTCAGATTAGGCTAAATTGTAGGGTCATCAATACTACTCCATCAAACACTACCACTACTACTTAATTATTTATTAATCACCATACTAAATAATTGCTCATGTCACATGTGTGTATTATTATAATTCTTTCAATTAATAATAAATTGTCATAAGTGCAAATTAGTCAATCACCATACTGAAATTCATTTCGTTAATTTGCACCAATACAACTTTTTTATAAAGTATGATTTGTATTGGACTATGGTACTAGCTACTACAAAACTTGGAGTATACTATATATATTTTGGTATTAATAATATTATTACACATGTGAACAGTCGAAGATCCAGTACTATTTTTTCTTGGTAATCATTTATAATATCAAAAAAATGAATCTCGATCCGTGGTTGGTTCCATGTGCAAAATGGATCCTATGCTTTGTATGCGGTTTTGAATTTGAATTTTGTTAGAAGACTTTTACTTAGTTCTTGCATCTTCCCGAAGCATTAAATATTTGTTAAATGAGTTAACTATCCAAATATCAAAATCTAATTTCTTCAAACTCTTGTTTAACGTTAATTGACCTATTCAATCTCATTGCTAGTATCACAATGGTGATACTATTACTTGCTTTTTTTTAGTGTATAAGTGGGTCTCAAAGTTGCATATCATTCATTTTTAAGTTACATATTATTTAATTATAATTTTTTTATATTAGTATTTGAAAAAATTCTCAATTTCTCAAATCCAACACCTAAAAATAGTTCACTCGATAAGTCCCACCAATAACTCTTTATAATTACATTTCAACAACACTTAATAAACATTTATATTTTTTCATCTCTAATATGGATAATTAGCATACACAAATATCCGGTGGTATTTGGCATACACAAATATAAAAACCTACAATAACCAGTTTATCAGTTACTTTTTTTTGTTTGTTTATGGCTCCAGATTTTTTTTCAATAAAAGCTCTAGATTTGTTGTAAAAAAATTTCAGCTTTTTATTCTGTAAAAAAAAGTCTAGCTTTAAATATATTTGCGACGAAATGTTTATTAAACGAAATAAATTATACCAATAATTACTGTATATTTATATTGGAGCCGAACAAATATTTATATACAGTGATTATTAATTTACATTTATCTATAAAAAAATACATACACCTTTTAAATTATAAATGTGTATATTAACAATTATATATATATTAAAAATTTCTTTTATATATTAAATAAAAATATGTTTTAATAAAAAATATTATTAAAAACATAGAAAAAAGAAAGGCATTGGCATATTCTGTGTTTTTTTTTTAACAGCAATTTACGCTAGGTATGAAGTTTTCTTTTGGTACAATATAAGTAATGCAATTATTTTTTGCAACGGATAGTTACAAAGTTTTTAATATACAACTCATTTCAAACTTGTTATTTTTTACAACAAGTTGCCCTTAAAAGATCTTAGCCATTGAAGTTTTATATTATAAATCAATGGCTAAAGTTACATTTAGCTAGGTAATGGTAAACAAATTTTATCACTTGTATACCTTTAATGCCATCGCAATATACTGTTTTGTCCTTATATAAGATGCATTTGTGAAAGGAATATGTTAGGACACACAACAAAATTTATTTTATATTTTGAGAGAGACAAAAGTAGATAGAGTGGTGTGATATATATATATATATATATATATATATATATATATATATATATATATATTGATGTGATAGAAAGATAAATAAATGAAAAATAAAATGTTAAATATATGTAAAAATTAGGAGTATTTGAATATAAGAATTTTTGTAAAATTGTGACATATATTTATAAGGCCCTCTTTAAATTACAAAGATGCATTGATTAATTTTTACAAATGTTTTTGTCGTGGTCTAAAATTTTAAGTTTTCATCGAATTCAATAGAGTGGCCACCAAAATTTATTTTAAAATAGGGAAAATATTGGAAAACCCTTCAAAATGTAAAAAAATATAAAAATCGATTATGCGTAGGGAAGGTATTAGCACCTTACGACATACGTTAAAATACGGTTACCTATAATTAATTGTGCAAAATTATATCAATTTAAATATATATTATTTCTATTTATTATTAAATATGAATATAAAATGTTTTTATAAATGTGATTTTTGAGATAAAAGTGTGTTAAAAAATAGTAGAACAAAAACGAAAGTTTTTATTAGTGTGTTTGACAAGAGTGTGATCTTGCTCCTACGTATCTCATGGTGCGATGGAGAAATCAAAGCTACGTAGTTCTTGGTAGAAAATGTGAATGCGTTGATTGCTTTTAAATAAATTGTATTTTGTTATAAAAAAAAAGTTAAATTTGACGAACTTAAAAAAGCTTACTTGATTTGAATAATTATTTTAAAATATGAGTCTTAAGACGATCGAATTGTACAACTCGTGTCTCAAAACTCAAGGAGTAAAAAAAAAGATGTCAAATCTAATTTATATCCTCTTAAGAAATTTTTTATTTTTAAATTGAGTTTTAAAACCAACAAAATGTTTAACTTGTGTCTTAACAACTCCAAAATTAAAATAAACACGTCTAATTAATTAAATTTTAAAAAATTGATTTTAGTTCTATTTATTTATAAAAATATATAAATTGTATTATGCAACTCATGGATTAAAATATGTTATTTTAGTTAACTTTCAATAATTTTTACTTATTAATTTGGTTATGATTTTAATTTATTAATTTATTTGTGAAGATGATATTTAGAACCACCAAGTTGTCACAATTTGTGTTCTAATAACTCAATGATTAAAAAGATGTCACATCTAGTTAATTTTAATGAAATATTAGTTATAATTTTATTTTTATTTTTCTCTTTTTTTTAAGAAAAAAAAGACAAAAAAATACTAAATATTAAATAAATTTAAATAATTCTTCAAAATTAAATTAGTAATAAACACGAAAATAAAATAGCAAAAAGAAAAATATATGAACTTAGAACTTAAGCTATTAAATAAAAAAACATTTTAATATTAATTATAAAAAAAAATTATTATAACGTAAAATAAAGGATATTTATTGCTAGTTAATTATGTTCATAATTTTTTATAATAAACAGAATCAATTATATTAAATGTAATAAACATACTAAATAATAATTTAATAAAATAAATGCATTACTAATGTGTAGAATAGATAAACGCTAAACTAAACGTATACATAGTTGCATAGAGAATAGCTGGAACAATGCTTGCGGTAAAAAAACTAGGGTCTAACCAAACCAGTGGTAACAAATTTTAGATTTCCAAACACAACACTGCAAAACAAATCTCTCAAACAAAATACGTCACACCCATTTCAAATACACAAAATTTAAGCCAACTAATATGAACAAAATCTCATATTTCAGTTTGAAACAAAATAAAGAGAAAATACATGCCTTTTCGATGCGGCGTGTGCCTTCTCTGTTCTCTTTGATAGTTGTTAAGATGAGTTTGAATATCCTTGTAGCTATGGATCTGAGTTTGTTGCGGGTAAAATTTGTTTATCTTCACTCTTCTACCCTTTCTCTTGTTTACCGATCTTCTACCTTTCTCTCGTTTATAGATTTTTTTAGAAAATTCCCTCCCTTTTCTCAGTTCTGTTTAGGGGACACTGTTAATGTTTCCCTTCGTTACATAGCTACCCACAAAAAATTAATTGGATTTTACATTGTTTTTGTAACTATTTTTAAGCAAAGTATAATTAAGGAAATAATTTTTCTCTACATTTTCTTTCTGTTGATTTATAGGATGTTTATAAAATAAAAACAAATGGAAAGAAAATAAAAAATGTGCCTTAATTTTGCCAAGGAAACTGTGCTAGGTTGAGGGTGTTGGTTGGCTTCATAAAATAGAATGGACATATCAACAATAAAATAAAACAGTAAAATAATAAAATAATAATAAAAACAGTTAAATGAAATAAATAAATTGGCAGATCAAATTAAGAAAAAAAATAAAATAAAACTGTGAAAAAAATAAAAAATAAATGAAAATTATTTCGTTGTAATTCACAATTTCCTTTTTTTATTTAATTTTATATTATTTTATTTTTAATATATACTCAAATTTAAATCATAAAATGATGATGTTTATATTTTAAAAAATGATTGTAAAATATTTATTAAATATATTATTATATATTATTCTTATTATTATTTAAAAATGATTTTTAATTAGTCGGACAAAATTGATGTATTACAGTTTTTATATAATTAAAAACTATTTTTATTTATTCTTGTATTTTAGTCAATGAACTCTTACATAAAAACCTAGTACTTCTTCTATCTTAAAATATAAATAAAAATAAATTAAAAAAGTTAATGTATTTGTTTTAATAGTCAGATATTAGACTAAATATATTAAAATAAATTATTTAAATTTATTTATATTTTGAGACAGAATAGTAAACACTAAATATATAAAATAAATTGCTATCAAAACGAATTTCAATTCTTATGAAATGAAATTTGTGATTGATTAATTTTGCCTTATGACATGTCATATTTGTTACCATTAGTAAAAATTGTTTTTGTACACATCAATTCCTAAAAAAAAAAAACAACATTTTATGAGAAATGGATTTACTACTTAAGTGAAACTACCAAGTAAATTATCATTTTAGATCATAAAATTATAAGCGGTTAATTTAGAATATCAAAATTTCAAATTATTAGATTGTTCATTTTAGTTGTCTAACGTGTCAAAATATTTTTTAAACTTCTTAATTCATAAATAAAAAACTCCTTATAATAATTAACGAAAGGAATATTTTAATTTATTTTAGACAATTTAAAATATCAATTTGATATTTCGTAAATTTAAAATTTAAAATTAATTGAAACAACCCATCACTCAAGTTTAATTTATTAAAAAAAATAAATCACTTCAGTAGGAATATTTAAACTATTCATGAATGAAAATCGAATGGTTGATATTAACATCAGAAAAAAGAGAGAATTTAAAATCTAAACCTATTGTTTTAGGATCTTGACTTTTTTTAAGGAAAATGATGGAAGTTACTAAAGACAAAACATACGGACTCACGAAATACACTACTATAAATTGGATTTTATCAATTTTCCATTGTTTATTATTTGATTTAACCACATTATTCATGTTTGGTTAGTTTATTTAACATTTGCAAAGCTTTGTGAATTGACTGTCGTACTTACCAGCATAACTCTATTTTTAAAAATAAAGACGGTAACTGTATTAACTGTTGACCGTATTAAATTTGAATTGAGGTTTATTCTATACCTTTATAGAAATGGAGAATTTCATTATTTAATGTTGTGTGCATATTAACAAGTAATTTCAAAATATTTGACATAACTTAAATATTTATTTACTTTTACCAAAAATATGTTTAACTGTACTAAAGAAAACACAAACCATATCCTATAAAAAAAAGTAAAAATTATAAATAAAATATATGATTAACAAAACTAAATGAACCGTAATAGATATGACATTGAAACTGTAAAAATTACATTTTGACAATCTTTAAGTTTCTCCATAGTCATGCGTTGGAAAAGACTTAAAAATTCTTCTTCTAAACTCAAATAAGAAGTATCCTTCTTATGAGTCAATGGTTGAGTTGGCAAGCCAAAATTATTTGAGTGTCTGATGATGATGTAATATAAAGTTAGTATTTCAATAAAAAAAAAATTGAATAAGTTAGTTGGTAGTACTTCTAGTTTACTTTTAACCTTACTTGAGTTTGAAAGAAACTGACTCAGAAATTTCAGGGTTGAATAAAAGCTTAGTATTGCATTTTGTAGTTGGCTTTTACCATGAAACATCTTCACTTTTAGAAACTGAGCAAGTACAACAACATTTTGATTATAACCGGATTGCAAATATGCATTTAGTTTATCAACATAGGGTCCAAATAGTGTACATTAAATCCTTATACTACATAAAGAAAATAAAATTAGTTAATAATTAATAGAGAAAATTATTAAATACTGAAAAAATTTATATAGTATAAAAAAGCCTTAGTCATCTGACTCTATCTCAATAACTTTAAATTTTGTACTAACATCATTTCTTTCATAAACTCTATGTTGTCCCACTCCAACTAAAACTCCCATGACATCTATTTAAAAAAATAATGATTAAAATGTGAATAACTAAAATAAAATAACAATGACAAATTGAAATAAATTTACCAATCAAGTAATTTATGTCAATATTTTGAATTTATGGGAATGAAATGAATGAGTATGGAGACGTTGTGACCAAACTGATTTCTAATTCTCAGACCATTGTACTATTTTGCAAATTCAATTTGAATTGGTGTCCAATTGTTCTATATGACCCAGAGTTAGACGTAACACCAAGCCAACAAAAGTTGTACACAACTTCCTTAAGAATATTAGTCTCAAATCGAAAAATAAGAACTTTTTGCACTGTTGCTTGAATTTTATCACCATAAAAATATGAAACACAAATTTGTTAAATCAATAACATAACAAATACGTTTGTGTATCATTTAAAACTTTGAGTTTATAAAAGAAATAATTAAACATTGTCATCCATCAATACCATTTTCATCGCATAAAATTTTTGTTTAACATTCAGATGAGTCAGAAACCACATTCGTACAACTCTAACAACCAAATTACATAACTCTTTTTTTTGAGAAATTGAATCGACAAAATATGGTTTTTTATTTTCAGACATCAGAGAAAGATAAACACAAAAATATGAATAACAAATCTTTGGTAAAAAAATAAAATAATTTTTTTAATTAAATTAATTTGAAGCGGTTGCTAATGTAGTGTTTACTTTCAAAAAACTATCCAGTAATTGATTGTATTTTATTTTTAATTCATTATTCTTATTTTTTAATTGACCACTAAATTTTCAACGGACGCATCATGTCAAATCGTGATGTAATGACAGTTTTATTTTTTTCTTTAAAAAAATCTGCATAATGAGGTGGTTATTTCTATTAATAGAAACTTATATTTGCCTAACAATCTAATTAACTGACACGTCAAACTTGCCAAAGTATTTGCTTTATTATATTGTTTAGTTTCTATTAACAGAAACTTTATATTTGCCTAACACTCTAATTAACCGACACATGTCAAGCTTGCCAAAGTATCATGTTTGCTTTATTATATTGTATAGATTAATAGAAACTTTATATTTGTCTAAAACTCTAATTAACTGACACGTGCCAAACTTGTCAAATTATCATGTTTGTTTTATTATATTTTATAGTGTTGTAGCTAAAATATAACTAGAAGGGGGGTTGAATAGGGATTTTGCTGTTTTAAAAAATTTCTCACGTGTTTTGAAATATCCTCTCTAAGAGGATGTGAACCCGAGGATGGTTATTTAAACCTTTAAATTTGTGCTGAGTAAAAGAAAGAGAAAATATAGAGAATGACACACATAACTTTTATACTGGTTCACCCAAAGAAGGCTACGTCAAGTCCTCGCACACTTGTGAGATTTTACTAATGATCCAACTGATTAACCTCTCACAGAGGTTGAGTACACTTTGTGTATTCTTTAGCCTCACCAAGCTTTAAATCTTGTTTCTAACAAGTTCCAACTATTTCCAAGTGTAACTTACATGGAAATTACAAAGTGATATGAGTATGATTGTTACTTTTAAACTCTAACACAGGTTCATCCTCTGATCAACAAAAGAAAGCTTTGGTACTTGGACAGTGGATGCTCAAGGCATCTGACAGGGGATAAGCACTGCTTTATTTCCTTGGAGATAAATGATGAAGGATCAGTCACATTTGGTAACAATGATAAAGCTCAAATAAAAGGTACAAATATTATTGGTAAAAATAATTCTGCTAAAATTGAAAATGCCCAACATGTGGATGGATTAAAACACAACTTGCTAAGTATTAGTCAATTATGTGATACTGAATTTGAAGTTATTTTTAAGCCTACTCTATGCAAGGTTAAACATTCATCCTCGGTTAGAGTTTTCTTTTCCGGTTTTAGAAAAAAGAATTTATATGAACTATATCTGGATGATTTACCTACTGAATCTTGTTTTGTATCCATTGATAAAGATAAATTGGTTTGGCACAAACGAGTTGGTCACACAAGCTTAAATACTATTTTGAAATTAGCTAAATTAGAATTAGTGAAAGGCCTTCCAAAAATTAATTTTGAGAAAGACAAAGTTTGTGAAGCTTGTGTTAAAGGAAAATAAGTTAAACGTAGCTTTCACTCAAAAATTATTGTTTCAACAAATCATCCTCTTGAACTTATTCACATTGACCTCTTTGGTCCTATCAAAACTCCAAGTCTTAGTGGAAAAAGAGATGGTTTTGTAATTGTTGATGATTTCTCTCATTTTACATGGTTTTATTTTTAAAACATAAAGATGAAGCTTTTGAGGCATTCCACCATTTTTGCAAAAAGATTCAAAATGAAAAAGGATAAAAAATTATCTCGGTGAGAAGTGACAATGGAGGTGAATTCGAAAATGAATCCTTTAAAAATATTTTTGAAGAAAATGGTATTTCTCACAATTTTTCTTGCCCAAGAACTCCCCAACAAAATGGAGTTGTTGAAAGGAAAAATAGAACTTTACAAGAAATGGCTAGAACTATTTTAAATGAAGCCAACACTGAAAAATACTTTTGGGTCGAAGCTATCAACACAACTTGTTATATTTCAAATCGTGCATCCATTAGAAAGATTTTAAACAAAACTCCATATGAACTATAGAAGGACCGAAAACCGAATGTTTCCTATTTTCATATATTTGGATGTTATTGCTACAATTTAAATAATAAAGAAAATTTGAAAAAGTTTGACCCAAAATCTGATAAAGGTATTTTTATGGGTTACTCCACATCATCAAAATGTTATAGGATTATAGGACTCAAACTGTGAAGGAATCCATGCATGTTATTTTTGATGAGTTTGATGACTTGTGTTTAGAAAATATTGATAAATCTGAAGAAGATGAACATTATCCTCTCAAGCACCCAGTCCAAAAGAAGAGGGGTATTCTGATCCAACCTCTCAGCAACCTCCAAAAGGGTGGAAAATAGTAGCGCATCATCCTCCTGATATTGTCATTGGAAATACTGTCGATGGTGTTAGGACCAAAAATTCTCTAAAAGAAAATACTAAGAACATGACCATGATATCACAAGTTGAACCCAAAACAATTGATCAATCAATTTGTGACAAATCATGGGTTGAAGCCATGATAGAGGAGCTGTCAAAGTTTGAAAGAAACAAAGTGTGGGATCTTGTGCCCCATCCTCTGGAAAAATCCATCGTTGGAACTAAATGGATATTTAGAAACAAACTGAATGAGGATGGAAAGGTCATTAGAAATAAAGCAAGACTAGTGGCACAAGGTTACAACCAACAAGTGAGAATTGACTATGATGAAACATTCGCACCAGTTGCAAGACTTGAAGCAATAAGAATCCTCCAAGCATATGCTACTCATAAAGGTATCAAACTATTCCAAATGGATGTCAAAAGTGCCTTTTTGAATGATTTTATAAATGAGGAGGTATATGTTAAACAACCTCCCGACATTGTGGATGAAAATAAGCCCAATCATGTGTTCAAACTCTCAAAAGCTCTTTACGGATTAAAGCAAGCTCCTCGAGCTTGGTACGAGAGGTTGAGTTCTTTTTCTAAAAGAGAATGGATTTATAAGAGGACAAATTGATACCACTTTTCAAGAAAACTCTTAAAGAGGATATGTTGTTTGTACAAATATATATAGATGACATAATATTTGGATCCACAAATGAAAAGATGTGTAAATATTTCTCCAACCTCATGCAAAGTGAGTTTGAGATGAGTATGATGGGAGAATTAAAATTCTTCCTTGGTTTACAAATTAAACAACTGGAATCTGGCATCTTCATCTCTCAAGAAAAATACACCAAGGATCTACTTAAAAAATGTAACATGAGTTCGGCCAAGAGTATGAGAACTCCTATACACCCATCCTCCATGCTTCACAAAGATGATGAAATAACTCTAATATCTGGAAGAAAAAAAAGTACAAAGGGATGATTGGATCCTTATTATACTTAAGAGCTAGTAGACCTGACATAGTCTTTGTAGTAGGTCTTTGTGCAAGGTTTCAATCCTCCCCTAAAGAATCTCATCTTAGAGCAGTAAAAAGGATTTTTGAGATATCTTGTTGGCACGATCAATATGGGAATTTGGTAAAAGAAATGTTCAAACACCGACCTCATAGGTTATTGTGATGCTGAATATGTTGGAGACAAAGTTGAAAGAAAAAGCATAAGTGGAGCTTGCCAATTTCTTGGTAAATCTCTAGTAATTTGGTCTTGCAAAAACCAATGTACCATTGCTCTATCAACTACAAAGGTTGAATACGTATCAACTGCACAATGCTGCTCACAATTATTATGAATTAAAAATCAAGTAGAGGATTACTCTCTAAGGTACGCAAAAATTCTCATCCTCGGTGGTCAATGGAAAAATCATTGACCTTGCTGATCTAAAACAAGGAGGTTTTAATGTGGAGGAAATGTTTGATCAACTTGGATGGACATCTTTCTTACACATCAATGAACCCCATCCAAGTTCATTGATGCATAAGAAGGATGTCCATCCAAGTTGATCAAACATTTCCTCCACGTTAAAACCTCATTGTTTTAGATCAGCAAGGTCAATGATTTTTCCATTGACCACCAATTTCTTTTGCCATTTTGAAACATATTTAGTCTCCAAGACTGGAGAATCAAATAGTTGGACATTAGCAGAAGTTTTTGAAGAGGAGGATGTTCGTTTATGTGAAGGTGATTTAGCCTTTTTAGGTGTTGAAGCTTTGGAGGTGGTTTTTGTAGGAGGCGGTTGTGGTATGAACTCTGCAGATAGTGTTTGTTTAGAATCATTAGAGTCGACAACATGAATGGTGTTGTCCTGGGGAAGCGTCTTTCTAGATGAAACAACTCCATACATAATTATGGAGTATCGTCTAATGGGTTGAGAGGATGATGTGTTGGAGGATGAGCGTTTTGTGGATTTACGAGTAGTGGATGGAGAAGGAATAGATGCAGATTGCAAAGGAGGAGGAATGATATTCAAAGGTTCTCGATGAGTTGCTTCTGGGTGATCTTTTTTGTGACTATCATACTAAATACTTGACTAATCATCTTGAACGTCTTTTGGAGCTTGGTCAGACATTTTGCGTTGTGCAGTTAGTTTAGTGTGAGCCATTTGTGAATAAAATTTGGAATAAGAATAAAGAAGTATGATGAACGCGTAAGAGTTTGGAGTTGGAAGAGTTGAATGTTAGATAGAGGAAGGAGGATTAAATAGAGGAGGATGGAATTTTGAAAGAGAGTGAACGTTAGAGGAAGGAGAATGAGGCAGGTAGCCGTTTCACTAGGAGGTCATGATGATGATGGATGAGACAACCTAGAGGAGTGGATGCAACGGTCAGCTGTAGCCGTATGCACATTAAATGTAGAGCGAAAGCCAAGGAGTTCGTGCCACATTGACTGGCCAGTGGAAGAAGAGGCGCATGCATGTCTTGTCTGACGTGACAAGAGGGAGTTTCACCAAAATGGACATTGTGTCCTCTGGTGTTTTACCATCCTCTCATCCTTTGGTTTATTTTTAAAAAAAATCAGATGAGACCTTTTAGCAGGAATAATGTTGACAAATAAACAATCACAATAAGAGAAATACAACTATTGTACAATGGTTAAAAGAAATTTTAATTAAATAATTTTGGACAGATTTATGATGGAGAGTTCCTCCAAGATATTTTTGTACCAATCCTCCTAGAGAGGTTTGGTAAAAATATCTGCTAGCTGATTTTCAGTGTCAATGAAAATCAATTATATGTCCCCTTTTTGAACATGATCTCTAATAAAATGATGTTTGATTTCAATGTGCTTAGATCTAGAATGTTGAATGGGATTATTTGAAAGATTAGTGACACTTGTATTATTACAAATGATGGAAATTTTTGCGTACCTTAGAGAGTAATCCTCTAGTTGATTTTTAATCCATAGTAATTATGAGCAGCATTGTGCAACTGATACGTATTCAACTTCTGTAGTTGATAGAGCAATGATACATTGTTTTTTGCATGACCAACTTATTAGAGATTTACCAAGAAATTGACAAGCTCCACTTGTGTTCTTCCATTCAACTTTGCATCCCGCATAGTCAGCATCACAATAAGCTATGAGGTCAAGATTTGAACATTTCTTGTACCAAATTCCCAGGTTGATCTTGCCAACAAGATATCTCAAAATCCTCTTTACTTCTATAAGATGAGATTCTTTAGGGGAGGATTGAAACCCTGCACAAAGATCTACTGCAAAGACTATGTCAGGTCTACTAGCTGTTAAGTATAATAATGATCCAATCATCCCTCTATATTCTTTTTCAGATATTGGAGTTCCTTCATCATCTTTGTGAAGCATGGAGGATGGGTGCATAGGAGTTCCCATACTCTTGGCCGAACTCATGTTATATTTTTTAAGTAGATCCTTGGTGTATTTTTCTTGAGAGATGAAGATGTCATATTCCAGTTCTTTAATTTGTAAACCAAGGAAGAATTTTAATTATCTCATCATAATCATCTCAAACTCACTTTGCATGAGATTAGAAAAATCTTTACACATTCTTTCATTTGTGGATCCAAATATTATGTCATCTACATATATTTGAACAATCAACAGATCCTCTTTAAGAGTTTTCTTGAATGTGGTGTTATCAATTTGTTCTCTTACGAATCCATTCTCTTTTAGAAAATAACTCAACCTCTCGTACCAAGCTCGAGGAGCTTGCTTTAATCCATAAAGAGCTTTTGAGAGTTTGAACACATGATTAGACTTCTTTTCATCCACAAACCCTGGAGGTTGGTGAACATATACCTCCTCATTTAAGAACCCATTCAAAAAGGCACTTTTGACATCCACTTGGAATAGTTTGATACCTTTATGAGTAGCATAAGCTAAAAGGACTCTTATTGCTTCAAGTCTTGCTACGGGTGCGAATGTTTCATCATAATCAATTCATTCTTGTTGGTTGTAACCTTGTGCTACTAATTTTGCTTTATTTCTAATAACCTTTACATCATGATTCAACTTGTTTCTAAATATCCATTTAGTTCCGTTGATGGATTTGTCCAGAGGATGGGGCACAAGATTCCACACTTTGTTTCTTTCAAACTGTGACAGCTCCTCCATCATGGCTTCCACCCATGATTTGTCACAAATTGCTCGATCAATTGTTTTGGGTTCAACTTGTGATATCATGGCCATGTTGTTAGTATTTTCTTTTAGAGAATTTCTAGTCCTAACACCATCGGCAGTTCTGCATCCTCGTTGATTTGAATTACATTTATTCATTAAACAAAGGCAGAATAGTATTAAAGAATGAATTATTTGATTCATTCAACAAAGGCAGAATAATATTAAAGAATGAATTGTTTGATTCATTCAACAAAGGCAAAATACTATTAACGAATGAATAAAGAAAAGCTTTTGAAGAAAAGGAGTAAGGAGGCAAAAGAAAGGTACGAGGAAGGATTACACTAGGATGGGTCTATAGTCAACATCTTGAAAAGCATCCCAACACTTTTTGAAAGCAACCCATCATATCATAGGCAAAGGCTACAAGTAGACATATAAGATCACTCTTGTGTGATTTAAAAATATTATAAAGTCAATCTTCAAAAAGGCAACAACAAATAAGTCAAAAATGAAATGCTCACATGTCTTAAGGCAAGGAGAGAGAAAAGGACTTCACACGTGAAGCCTTTGCAAAGCCTTGAAGAAAGGAATGAAAAAGACATCACATGTTCTTACAAATGAAGGAAAGAGAAAAAGTTCACATGTGAAGCTTTAACAAGGCATTGAAGAAAGAAGAACAAAAATGACTTCACATAAACTTACAAACATTAAAGAAAGGAAAGAGAAAAGGAAAGCACGTGCCCGAAGTACCGAGAAAATCTGCTACCTCGTACTTGAACATGGATTGCATCTATCCAAGGAGTTGAATGACATTTTCGTAATTATGAGGAAAAACTTTGGCATTTCTAAAATGGATTTTCCAACGGTCATAAAAAGCTTGGCATATGAAATGAATATCATAAGACCTCTATAAAATGTAGCAAGCTCATCTTCATCAAACACAAAATACATTGCATTAAAAAGATCAAGGATCTTAAAGCTTTTAAGAAGCAACATCCATCATCTCTTCATACTTTCTACAATCCTACATTAGATCTTTGTTAATCTTTTGAGAAAGTATTTAGAATCAATCACTCTCATATCACATTGTAATTTCCACGTGAGATACACTTGGAAATATTTGAAATCTGATTGTAAGCTTGGTGAAGCTTAAGAATACACAAGTTGTAATCATCCTATGTCCGAGGTTGATCTGTTTGAACATTAGTGAAATCTCACAAGGGTGTGAGGACTGGAAGTAGCCATGTTTGGGTGAACCAGTATAAAAACAGTGTGTGTCAATCTTATATTTCCCTTTCACTATTTAGCTCGGTTCAAATTTGAAGGTTTTGAAAAACCCATCCTCGGGCTTGCCATCCTCTGCAAGAGAATAGTTTTTAAAACACTTGAAAATTATTTTTAACAGCAAAATCCCTATTCAACCCCCCTTCTAGTGATATTTAGCTACATCAATTGGTATAAGAGCAAGGTCCTCTAGAAAAATACACCTAACAGTGTAAGGGAAAAAGATCCAAAAATGTTTAAAGCTAAGTATATTCCTGAAGGAGGATCATCCAGTCGACCTCCCTACTTTGATGGTACAGATTACTACCACTGGAAAGGTAAGATGAGACTATTTCTCATATCACAAGACAACAATATATGGTCCGTGGTGGAAAATGGGGATCACGTCATCAGAACCAACAACGCAGATGCAACCTCTAATGTGAAACCTCAAGCACAATGGACGGCTGATGAGAATGAAAAGGTACTCCTAAACTTTAAAGCTCATTTATTTCTAACGTGTGCTTTAAGCAGGGAAGAGTATGATAGAGTCGAAGAGTGCAAAAGTGCTAAGGAGCTTTGGGACACTCTAACGATCCATCATGAAGGAACAAGTCACGTGAAAGAAGTAAGAATTGACATGGGAGTAAGAGATTTCGAACTATTCGAAATGAAGGAAGAGGAAACTATTGATGAAATGTTCTCAAGGTTAACAATCATTTTAAACAACTTGAGATCTCTTGGAAAGGTATACTCCGTTCAAGAAAGGATAAGAAAAATCCTAAGGAGTTTACCAAATGAATGGAGGCCAATGGTGACTGCCATTACAGAAGCAAGAGACTTGACCAACATGAAATTGGAAGATTTAGTTGGTACTCTAAAAGCTCATGAACCATTATTGTTGGCTGACAAACCTAGCAGAAAAGAAAAAATGATTGCGCTAAAAACAAGTCAAGCAGAAAGTTCATCTTCTAAGAACACTGAAGATGTCATGAAAAAGGAAAGCTCGGAGTATCCTCTATCTAAGGAAAAGGATGAACTCGCTCTGATTTCCAGAAGAATCTAGAGGATGATAAATCGAAGAGGACAAGATAGAAGATCTCCTCAAAAAGAAAAAATTGACAAAAGTCAGATAACTTGTTTTGGATGCAACAAGATGGGACACTACAAAACTGAGTGTTCTCTCAACAAAAGGAACTCAAGAAGATTTCCATACAAAAACAAATCCATGATGATTACTTGGGATGACAGTGACGAGTCATCCTCTGAGCAAGAGAAGGAAGAAGAAGCCAACCTCTGTCTCATGGCAAAATCAGAAACTGAAAAAGTAAGTATTTCAGAACTATGTCCTTCTTGTGAACAATTAGAAATTGAATTTGACAATCTTTTGAATGAATCAAATACTTTATCTCATAAATGTGGTTTTCTCAAAAATCAACTTTATGAAATAAAGAAACTCAATCAGGAACTTTAGGCAAAGAATGAGAAGTATGAAAAAATCATTCTAGATTTGTAGTTATCTCATGAGAAATTATCTAAGCAACAAGCACTTTTAAATAAAAAGAATGTCAGAATTCATCTTCCAGAAGAGGACACAGAAAAAGAAATTTTAAAAGTAGAGGTTGAAGAACTAAAAAATGACATTACCAACTTTGTTAAATCTACTGAAACTTTTCAAAAGATAATGGGATCTCAATCTGGAATATTTGACAAAGCTGGTATTGG
>NC_021163.2:18003215-18007676 GCF_000331145.2 Cicer arietinum | reverse complement strand
CAGGATTCTATTTGTTATCACAAAAGAAAAATCCCCACAAGAGGAAAAACTAACCAACAAGGACCCAATGCTATATGGGTACCTAAGTTACTTTTAAACCCTAACTTGGGTTCAACCTCTGATCAACAAAAGAAAGCATTGGTACTTGGACAGTGGTTGCTCAAGGCATATGACGGGAGATAAGCACTGCTTCATGTCATTGGAGATAAAGGATGGAGGATCAGTCACATTTGGTAATAATGATAAAGCTCAAATAAAAGGAACAGGTATTATTGGTAAGAATAATTCTGCAAAAATTGAAAATGTTCAATATGTGGATGGCTTGAAACATAATTTGCTAAGCATTAGTCAATTGTGCGATAGTGGTTTTGAAGTTATTTTTAAGCCAACTCTATGTGAGGTTAAACACTCATCCTCGGGTAGAGTTTTCTTTTCCGGTTTTAGAAAAAAGAATTTATATGAACTTTATCTTGATGATTTACCTACTGAATCTTGTTTTGTTTCCATTGAAAAAGATAAATGGATTTGGCACAAACGAGCCGGTCACACAAGCTTAAACACTATTTCTAAATTAGCAAATTTAGAATTAGTAAAAGGTCTTCCAAAAATTAATTTTGAAAAAGACAAAGTTTGTGAAGCTTGTGTGAAAGGAAAACAAGTTAAAAGTAGTTTTCACTCTAAAAACTTTGTTTCAACAAATCATCCTCTTGAACTCATTCACATTGATCTCTTTGGTCCTATCAAAACTCCAAGTCTTAGTGGAAAAAGATATGGCTTTGTACTTGTTGATGATTTTTCCCGTTTTACTTGGGTTCTATTTTTAAAACACAAAGATGAAGCCTTTGAGGCATTCCACCATTTTTGCAAAAAGATTCAAAATGAAAAAGGTTCAAAAATTGTCTCGGTGAGAAGTGACCATGGAGGTGAATTTGAAAATGAATCTTTTAAAAATCTTTGTGAAGAAAATGGTATTTCTCACAACTTTTCTTGTCCAAGAACTCCCCAACAAAATGGGGTTGTTGAAAGGAAAAATAGAACTTTACAAGAAATGGCTAGAACTATTTTAAATGAAGCCAACATTGAAAAATATTTTTGGGCCGAAGCCATTAATACCGCTTGTTATATTTCAAATCGTACATCCATTAGAAAAATTTTGAACAAAACTCCATATGAATTATGGAAAGGGAGAAAACCAAATATTTCCTATTTTCACATATTTGGGTGTTATTGCTACATTCTAAATAATAAAGAAAATTTGGGAAAGTTTGATCCAAAATCCGATAAAGGAATTTTTCTAGGATACTCCACAACGTCAAAAGGTTATAGAATATATAATCTTAGGACTCAAACTGTGGAGGAATCCATGCATGTTATTTTTGATGAGTTTGATGACTTGTGTTTAGAGAAAAAGGATAAGGATGAAGAAGATGAAAATACATCCTCACAAGTACCCGGTCCTCACGCAGAGGATGAGTCTGATCCAACCTCTCAACAACTTCCAAGAGGATGGAAAACAGTCACGCATCATCCTCTAGATCTAGTCATTGGGAATACTGAAGATGGTGTGAGAACCAGAAACTCTCTAAGGGAAAATACTTCCAACATGGCCATGATATCACAAGTTGAACCCAAGACAATTGATCAAGCTATTGGTGACAAATCATGGGTTGAAGCTATGATGGAAGAACTCTCACAATTTGAAAGAAACAAGGTATGGAATCTTGTACCCCATCCTCTGGACAAATCTGTTATTGGAACTAAATGGATATTTAGAAACAAACTAAATGAGGATGGAGAAGTCATTAGAAATAAAGCAAGACTAGTGGCACAAGGGTACAACCAACAAGAAGGAATAGATTATGATGAAACGTTTGCACCCGTAGCAAGACTTGAAGCAATAAGAATCCTCTTAGCTTATGCTACTCATAAAGGTATAAAACTATTCCAAATGGATGTGAAAAGTGCCTTTTTGAATGGGTTCTTAAATGAAGAAGTGTATGTTCATCAACCTCCTGGGTTTGAGGATGAAAAACGACCAAACCATGTGTTCAAACTCTCTAAAGCTCTTTACGGTTTAAAGCAAGCTCCTAGAGCTTGGTATGAGAAGTTAAGTTCTTTTCTTAAAGAAAATGGATTCATTAGAGGACAGATTGATACTACTCTTTTCAAGAAAACACTTGAAAAAGATTTATTGATTGTTCAAATATATGTCGATGACATTATATTTGGATCCACAAATGAAAAAATGTGTGAAGAATTCTCAAATCTCATGCAAAGCGAGTTTGAGATGAGTATGATGGGGGAATTAAAATTCTTCCTTGGTTTACAAATCAAACAACGAGAGGATGGTATTTTTATCTCACAAGAAAAATACACCAAGGATTTGCTCAAAAAATACAACATGAGTTCTGCCAAGAGTATGGGAACTCCAATGCACCCATCCTCCTCACTCCACAAAGATGATGAAGGAACTCCTATTTCTGAAAAGGAATACAGAGGGATGATAGGATCCTTGCTGTATTTAACTGCAAGTAGACCGGACATAGTCTTTGCAGTCGGTCTTTGTGCAAGGTTTCAATCCTCTCCTAAAGAATCTCATCTCACAGCTGTAAAAAGGATTTTTAGATACCTTGTTGGTACTATAAATCTGGGAATTTGGTACAAGAAATGTTCCAATCTTGACCTTATAGCTTATTGTGATGCCGACTACGCGGGAGACAAAGTTGAAAGAAAAAGCACAAGTGGTGCTTGCCAATTTCTTGGTAAATCCCTAATAAGTTGGTCATGCAAAAAACAAAGTACCATTGCTCTTTCAACCACTGAAGCAGAGTATGTATCAGCCGCTCAATGTTGCTCACAACTGCTCTGGATAAAAAATCAGCTTGAGGATTACTCGCTAAGGTACGCAAAAATTCCCATCCTCTGTGATAATACAAGTGCAATAAATCTTTCTAAAAATCCCATTCAACATTCTAGATCTAAGCACATTGAAATTAAACATCATTTTATAAGAGATCATGTGCAAAAAGGGGATTTAGAACTGATTTTTATTGACACTGAAAATCAATTAGCAGATATCTTTACCAAACCTCTCCAAGAGGATAGGTTCAAAAAGATCTTGGATGAACTTTCAATTATTAATTTGTCTAAAATTAATTGATTTATCTTGTGATGCTCTTTATTATATTATTATTTTTTTTATTGTATTTTTCATATAAAAATCTGTTGCCTTTTAAATGTGTATTTACATTTTTAGTTAGGCTTGAGAGGATAGGAAACCCACCAGAGGACGAAATGTCCTTATTGGTGTAATTTCACGTGACCAGACAACCTAGGAAGTAAGCACGCGCCTCTCTCTCTCATTGGGCAGTACGTGTGGCGCATGCCTCCGTACTTCACGCCTTGCATTTAATGCAGAACGGCTACTTGTCTAATTCATCATCACACTAGGTCTCTAGGATACGGCGCATTAAATGTTTCTGTCCCCTTCACGTTTCCTCACGTTCCCTTACGGTTACTCACACGATCTCATTGTTCATTTCCCATCCTCTTCATTTTCTTTCATCAACCTTTTGCCCAGAAAACCTTTCATCACTCAACAGTTTCTTCCCTCACCTTCCTGTATCAATGGCTTGAATCAAAATGACTGTAAAGCGCAAAAAATCCTGCCAAGAACCTGAGAAAAACGAAGATGTCTACTCAAGCACTGAGTCAGATTATAATGAAGAAAACCAATCTGAAGAAACTTCCATGAACACCATTTCTTCATCTCAACCATCCAAAAGCTCCACTCCTCCAAAAATCGTCAAAAAAATCCTCCCCTTCAACTCTGAGGAAAACCAATCTGAAGCAACTTCCATGAACACCATTTCTTCATCTCAACCATCCAAAAGCTCCACTCCTCCAAAAATCGTCAAAAAATCCTCCTCCTCAACTCCTTCCAGGCGCTCCTCCAGAATCATGTCTGGAGCCGTTTCGACCAAAAAGGCAACCCCTCAGGACAACACGATTCATGTCATCAACTCTGATGATTCAGAGACCACTCCTCCTGTTGAACCAACACAACAACCTCCTCCTGCAAAATCAGTTTCCAAAACTCCAACTCCAAAAAAGACAAAACCACCTTCATCATCCACAAAAATTTCTACCAACACTTCTTTGTTTGATTCGGACGAAGTAGAATCGGTCTACACTTCAAAATGGCAAAACAAGTCAGTGGTAAATGGAAAAATCATTGACCTTGTTGATATTAAACAAGGAGGGTTCAACATTGAAGAAATGTTTGAACAACTTGGCTGGACCTCATTCTTCAAAATCAATGAACCACAATACCCACGTCTAGTAAGGGCCTTCTATGCCGCTTCAAAAGGATCTAAAGGCATGACTAATTTCAGTATGGTACTGAAAGGGGTTCATATGGAAATTAATCCCACCACTTTATGTCAAATACTTGATATACGT
>NC_021163.2:17996273-18001566 GCF_000331145.2 Cicer arietinum | reverse complement strand
ATTCTGGCCTGAGGATGGAAAACCCTCGTGAGGATGGAAATTGCTGCAAGCGCGAGGATGGAAATTGCTGCAAGCGCGAGGATGGAAATTGCTGCAAGTTGAAAAACTCCAGATCTGGACAATCTGATTTCTCACCAGAATAATTGTGTTTATTCAAATGTATAACAATGTCAAACATGAATAAACAAAGCATTTAAAATTAAGAGTCAAAAGGTCAAAAGAAAAAGGTGAATATGGCTAGATCTAGTATGTAAAAGATAGGCTAGCAAAAGTGAAAGCAACCTATCAAGCATGTGCAAAGGTCAAAATCTGAACATTTAATGGGCTTGCATGTTTTAATTCATAAAGAAGTCAAGTTAACAAAAGGCAACTTGAAACAAGCCAAAAATGGAAGATCACATGTTGCTGCCAGATCTGATCCTCGGACTGAGTATGACAGTCCTATGTCATAGGGTGGCTTTTTCTCTCTTGTCAACATCACCTCAAAAGGTGAAGCCAACCTAGACCTTAAAGTCTACGAAAAATGCAGCTCAGAAACAGCCTTGCACTCTGATTAAAAAGAAAAAGCAAGGACATGTCAAGATCAAAGTTATGCTGCAAGAGGATGGGTTCTGCCTAAGCCTAACAAGCTGAGTGGCAGTTCTGTAATTTTGATGAAAACCTTGGATCCTTTGAAAATGGGCTCCAACGGTCATCAAAGGCTTGGATCTCTATAAAATGCATACAAGCTCTCCATTGGAAGATACACAACACACTTGGATAAAAAGATCAAGCATCTTAAAGCTTTCAAGACGCAAATCACATCCTCCCTTATTACTTTCTTTGATCCTACACTATATCTTTGTATATCCTTTGAGAAAGTATTAAGTATCAATCACTCTCATTCTACTTTGTAATTTCCTAGTGAGTGAAGCTTGGAAATATTTGGAAATTGATTGTAAGCTTGGTGAAGCTTGATAATACACAGTTTGTAATCATCATCGGGTTGAGGATTGATCTGTTTGAAAGTTAGTGAAATCTCACAAGGGTGTGAGGACTAGATGTAGCCATCTTTGGGTGAACCAGTATAAAATTGTGTGTGTGTCCCTCAT
This sequence comes from Cicer arietinum, assembly GCF_000331145.2. Classification (NCBI taxonomy): domain Eukaryota; kingdom Viridiplantae; phylum Streptophyta; class Magnoliopsida; order Fabales; family Fabaceae; genus Cicer; species Cicer arietinum. The sequence goes on along the minus strand of NC_021163.2, from coordinate 18,000,475 downwards.
ATTCTGCTCCTACTTTTTTACTCAGCTTAGATCTAACGATTTAAAAATCCCATCCTCGAGCTAGCCATCCTCAGCGAGAGGATAGTTTTTAAAAACACTTAAAATATTTTTAACAGCAAAATCCCTATTCAACCCCCCCTTCTAGTGATATTTAGCTACAACAATGATTCTGGAGGAACACTTGGAAGGAGTTAAGGAGGAGGATTTTTTGACGATTTTTGGAGTAATAGAAGGAGAGGAGCTTTTGGATGGTTGAGATGAAGAAATGGTGTTCGTGGAAGTTGCTTCAGATTGGTTTTCCTCATGACCATCTGACTCAATGCTTGAGTAAACGTCTTGGTTTTCCTCTGGTTCTTGGCATGATTTTTTGCGTTTTACAGCCATTTTGGTTCGAGCCATTGATAGGAAAAGGTGTGGGAAGAAACTGCTGGGTGAAGAAAGGTTTTCTGGGCAAATGGCTGATGAGTGAAAATGAGAGAGGATGGGAAACAAATAGAGGAGAATGGGAAATGAACAAGGAGATCGTGTGAGGAAACGTGTGAGGGACTGTGAGGGAACGTGAGGAAACGTGAAGGGGACAGAGAAATTAAATGCGCCGTAGCCTAGAAAAACTAGCGTGATGATGGATTAGACATGTAGCCGTTCTGCATTAAATGCATGGCGTGAAGTACGGAGGCATGCGCCACGCGTACTGTCCAATGAGAGAGAAGGGCGCGTGCTTTCTTCCTAGGTTGACTTGTCACGTGAAGTTACACCAATAAGGACATTTCGTCCTCTGGTGGTTTTGCTATCCTCACAGGTTTAACTAAAAATGTAAATACTTATTTAAAATAGCAACATATATTAATTAAAAAATATGAAAAATACAATAAAAGATATAATAATATAATAAAGAGCATAACAAGATAGATCAATTAATTTTAGACAAATTAATAATTGAAAGTTCATCAAAGATCTTTTTGAACCTATCCTCTTGGAGAGGTTTGGTAAAGATATCTGCAAATTGATTTTCAGTGTCAATAAAAATCAGTTCTAAATCCCCTTTTTGCACATGATCGCTTATAAAATGATGTTTAATTTCAATGTGCTTAGATCTAGAATGTTGAATGGGATTTTTAGAAAGATTTATTGCACTTGTATTCTCACAGAGGATGAGAATTTTTGCGTACCTTCGACTGCAAAGACTATGTCCGGTCTACTTGCTGTTAAATACAGCAAGGATCCTATCATCCCTCTGTATTCCTTTTCAGAAATAGGAGTTCCTTCATCATCTTTGTGGAGTGAGGAGGATGGGTGCATTGGAGTTCCCATACTCTTGGCAGAACTCATGTTGTATTTTTTGAGCAAATCCTTGGTGTATTTTTCTTGTGAGATAAAAATACCATCCTCTCGTTGTTTGATTTGTAAACCAAGGAAGAATTTTAATTCCCCCATCATACTCATCTCAAACTCGCTTTGCATGAGATTTGAGAATTCTTCACACATTTTTTCATTTGTGGATCCAAATATAATGTCATCGACATATATTTGAACAATCAATAAATCTTTTTCAAGTGTTTTCTTGAAAAGAGTAGTATCAATCTGTCCTCTAATGAATCCATTTTCTTTTAGAAAAGAACTTAACCTCTCATACCAAGCTCTAGGAGCTTGCTTTAAACCGTAAAGAGCTTTAGAGAGTTTGAACACATGGTTTGGTCGTTTTTCATCCTCAAACCCAGGAGGTTGATGAACATACACTTCTTCATTTAAGAACCCATTCAAAAAGGCACTTTTCACATCCATTTGGAATAGTTTTATACCTTTATGAGTAGCATAAGCTAAGAGGATTCTTATTGCTTCAAGTCTTGCTACGGGTGCAAACGTTTCATCATAATCTATTCCTTCTTGTTGGTTGTACCCTTGTGCCACTAGTCTTGCTTTATTTCTAATGACTTCTCCATCCTCATTTAGTTTGTTTCTAAATATCCATTTAGTTCCAATCACCGATTTGTCCAGAGGATGGGGTACAAGATTCCATACCTTGTTTCTTTCAAATTGTGAGAGTTCTTCCATCATAGCTTCAACCCATGATTTGTCACCAATAGCTTGATCAATTGTCTTGGGTTCAACTTGTGATATCATGGCCATGTTGGAAGTATTTTCCCTTAGAGAGTTTCTGGTTCTCACACCATCTTCAGTATTCCCAATGACTAGATCTAGAGGATGACGCGTGACTGTTTTCCATCCTCTTGGAAGTTGTTGAGAGGTTGGATCAGACTCATCTTCTGCGTGAGGACCGGGTACTTGTGAGGATGAATTTTCATCTTCTTCATCCTTATCCTTTTTTGTCTAAACACAAGTCATCAAACTCATCAAAAATAACATGCATGGATTCCTCCACAATTTGAGTCCTAAGAATATATATTCTATAACCTTTTGACGTTGTGGAGTATCCTAGAAAAATTCCTTTGTCGGATTTTGGATCAAAATTTCCCAAATTTTCTTTATTATTTAGAATGTAGCAATAACACCCAAATATGTGAAAATAGGAAATATTTGGTTTTCTCCCTTTCCATAATTCATATGGAGTTTTGTTCAAAAATTTTCTAATGGATGTACGATTTGAAATATAACAAGCGGTAATAATGGCTTCGGCCCAAAAATATTTTTCAATGTTGGCTTCATTTAAAATAGCTCTAGCCATTTCTTATAAAGTTCTATTTTTCCTTTCAACAACCCCATTTTGTTGGGGAGTTCTTGGACAAGAAAAGTTGTGAGAAATACCATTTTCTTCACAAAGATTTTTAAAAGATTCCTTTTCAAATTCACCTCCATGGTCACTTCTCACCGAGACAATTTTTGAACCTTTTTCATTTTGAATCTTTTTGAAAAAATGGTGGAATGCCTCAAAGGCTTCATCTTTGTGTTTTAAAAATAGAACCCAAGTAAAACGGGAAAAATCATCAACAAGTACAAAGCCATATCTTTTTCCACTAAAACTTTCTGTTTTTGTATGGAAATTTTCATCTTTGTGTTTTTGTATGGAAATTAAATGCACGGCTTCATCTTTGTGTTTTTGTATGGAAATTTTCTGGAGTTCCTTTTGTTGAGAGGACACTCAGTTTTATAGTGTCCCATTTTGTTGCATCCATAACAAGTTATTTGACTTTTGTCAATTTTTTCTTTTTGAGGAGGTCCTCTATTCTGTCATCTTCTGTTTAGCATCCTCTGAATTTTTCTGGAAATCAGAACGAGGTCATCCTCATCCTCAGACAGAGGATACTCTGCGTTTTCCTTTGTTATGACATCTTCATTCTTCTTGGAAGTTGAGCTTTCTGTGGTTTTTAGAGCAATCATTCTTCCCTTTTTGTTTGGTTTATCAGCCAATAACAATGGTTCATGAGCTCTTAGAGTTCCAACCAAATCTTCTAATTTCATGTTGGTCAAATCTCTTGCTTCTGTAATGGCAGTTACCATTGGTCTCCATTCTTTTGGTAGACTCCTTAGAATTTTTCTTATCCTTTCTTGAACGGAGTATACTTTTCCAAGTGATCTCAAGTTATTCAATATGATGGTTAACCTTGAGAACATTTCATCAATGGTTTCATCCTCCTTCATTTCGAATAATTTGAAATCCCTTACTCCCATATCTATCCTTGCTTCTTTTACATGACTTGATCCTTCATGATGAATTCTTAGAGTATCCCATAGCTCTTTAGCGTTTTTGCATTCTTCAACTCTGTCATACTCTTCCCTGCTCAAAGCACACGTTAGAAATAAATGAGCTTTAGAGTTTAGGAGTACCTTTGCATTTTCATCAGCCGTCCATTGTGCTTGAGGTTTCTCATCGGAGGTTGCATCTGCGTTGTTGGTCCTGATGACATGATCTCCATTTTCCACCACAGACCACATGTTTTTGTCTTGTGATATGAGAAATAGCCTCATCTTACCTTTTCAATGATAGTAATCTGTACCATCAAAGTAGGGAGGTCGGCTGGATGATCCTCCTTCAGGGATGTACTTAGCTTTTGACATTTTTCTTTTTGGATCTTTTTCTCTTACAATGTTAGGTGTATTTTTTAGAGAACCTTGCTCTGATGCCAATTGTTGTAGCTAAATATCACTAGAGGGGGGGTTGAATAGGGATTTTGATGTTTAAAAATAATTTTTAAGTGTTTTAAAAAACTATCCTCTCGCTGAGGATGGCTAGCTCGAGGATGGGA
>NC_021163.2:17993481-17995245 GCF_000331145.2 Cicer arietinum | reverse complement strand
ACTTTGGCCTTTGCACATGCTTGATAGGTTGCCTTCACTTTTGCTGGCCTATAATTTGCCTATTCTGCCATCCTCTGCATACTAGATCTAGCCATATTCATCTTTTTCTTTTGACCTTTTGACTCTTAATTTTAAATGCTTTGTTTATTCATGTTTGACATTGTTATGCATTTGAATAAACACATTTGTTTTGGTGAGAGATCAGATTGTCCAAATCTGGAGTTTTTTCAAATTGCAGCTCATCCTCCAATTTCCATCCTCACGAGGGTTTTCCATCCTCAGGCCAGAATTACTTTTTCCTTCTTTTTGCCTTAATGATTAATGACCTATTATCTTATATGAATACACTCAAGAGCACATGTTAGTCATTAACCACAATCATAATCTCTTAAGTAATTTTGTTATCATTAAAATCATTTGAGAGATTTTGTCTCAACAGGTAAACCTACTCCAAAGAAATTTCGTTCATCATCATCCAAAACAACTTCTTATGTTCCTCTTTTTGACTCCACAGATTCGGAGACAAATTATACCTCAAAATGGATCAATAAATATGTGGTTCATGGCAAGCACATTGACCTAATTAATTTGAAAAATGGTGGCTTTAACGTTGAAGAAGTGTTTGATAAGTTCAGATGGACCTCCTTTTTTAGAGTAAATGAACCACAATACCCACGACTGGTAAAGGCGTTCTATGCTGCATGTAATGGCTGTAAAGGAAGCCCTGGTTTCAGCTTTGTACTCAAAGGAGTACATTAAGTAAACCCTACTACCTTATGCCGAATCCTTGACCTACAAGATACTGGAGCTCACTGCTTTGCTGAAACCTGGTATATGCAATATATGATCACTCGAACTTCTGTTCTTCAAAACATTCTGATAAATCCTCCCAAGCCTCTCATAGCTTCAAACATTCCTCCTATGTGTCGGATTTTTCACAACATTTGTGTTCACTCGATAGTGCCTCGAGCTGGGAGCTTTGAAAAGGTAACCGAACTTGATATTCTGATTATTCATCATCTATTGACTGGAACACCCCTTCATTTGGGCAATATCATTTTTAGCTACATGTTGAATGCTGCCATTGTGGGTCGATCAGCTCCCTATGGGATGATTTTGACCAAAGTCTTTAAGTTTTTTAAGGTACTTCTTGATGATGAAGAAAGTATTCAGTGCAATAACTTCTTTTCTATGAAAAATATCAAACAAATGCACATTGATCTGCCTAAACAAATCCCCACCTCAAGGAAGAAGAAATCTGCTTCAAAGAAACAGAAATATGCCTCTCCACATCTCATTCTCGCACTCCCACTTCCTCATTTAACTCAATTGGCTCAGCGCTTCCTCAATCTCCACAACTCATTAACAATCCATCAACACATACTGTCGTTCCTTCAGTTGAGGATGCAGTTGAAGAAAATCCTCCACAACGTGCAGAGGATGGTGAAGACTTATTCTTTGATCTTAACGTATCATATGATCACCATTTTTCAAAAAGCCCTCATGGGAACATGCCTGCTGAAGAATCCACATTACCATCTCAAGTAAGTCTAAACTATTCTCATATTTCTCCAAATATTGCTCCATCTAATTTTGATCCAAATTTACAAGAAGAATCTCAATCTCCTCCAAAGGTTTCTGGGCATGTTAGTTCCTTTGGTTCTCCTTTGGCTCCACATTTTGATAATTCCTCCAAGAATAAGGCTGGGAGTTCGCACACCAAAATTGCATGTGATAATTCAAAGACCAACATGAAATCAGCAG
>NC_021163.2:17958306-17993470 GCF_000331145.2 Cicer arietinum | reverse complement strand
TACTATAGACCATTAGGAAAGACCAAAAGAAATTGTTGGTTAACTTTTCTCACTTTCAACACACAATCGCTCAGTTTGGACTCATTCTAGAATGGGTTACCAAACATTTGGGTTCATCTGTTGCGGCCAATGACCACCCTCCTGTGCTATTTGCATTTTTCTTGTAAATTTGGATCAGAATTAGATGGAGCAATATTTGGAGAAATAGGAGAAGAGTTTAGACTTACTCGAGATGGTAATGTGGATTCTTCCGCAGGCATTTTCCCATGAGGGCTTTTTGAAGAATGGTGATCATATGATACGTTCAGATCAAAGAATAATTCTTCACCATCCTCCGCGGTGTGGAGGATTTTCTTCAACTACATCCTCAACTGAAGGAGCGATAGTATGTGTTGATGGATTGTTGCTGAGTTGTGGAGATGGAGGAAGCGTTGAGCCAGCTGAGTTAAATGAGGAAGTGGGGGTGCGAGAATGAGATAGTGGAGAGGCAGACTTCTGTTTGTTTGAAGCAGATTTCTTCTTCCTTGAGGTGGGGGTTTGTTTAGGCAGATCAATGCGCATTTGTTTGATGTTTTTCATAGAAAAGAAGTTATTGCACTAAATACTTTCTTCATCATCAAGAGGTACCTTAAAGAACTTAAAGACTTTGGTCAAGATCATCCCATAGAGAGCTGATCGACCCACAATGGCAGCATTCAACATGTAGCTAAAAATGATATTGCCCAAATGAAGGGGTGTTCCAGTAAATAGATGATGAATAATCAGAATATCAAGTTCGGTTACCTTTTCAAAGCTCCCAGCTCAAGGCACTATCGAGTGAACAAAAATGTTGTGAAAAATCCGACACATAGGAGGAAGGTTTGAAGCTACGAGAGGCTTAAGAGGATTTATCAGGATGTTTTGAAGAACAGAAGTTCGAGTGATCAAATATTGCATAAGGTAGTGGGGTTTACTTCCAAGTGTACTCCTTTAAGTACAAAACTGAAACCAGGGCTTCCTTTACAACCATTACATGCAACATAGAACGCCTTGACCAGCCGTGGGTATTGTGGTTCATTTACTCTGAAAAAGGAGGTCCATCCTAACTTATCAAACACTTATTCAACGTTAAAGCCACCATTTTTCAAATTAATTAGGTCAATGTGTTTGCCATGAACCACAGATTTATTGATCCATTTTGAGGTATAATTTGTCTCCGAATCTGTGGAGTCAAAAAGAGGAACAGAATAAGTTGTTTTGGATGAACGAAATTTCTTTGGAGTAGGTTTACCCTATTTAGTTGATTTAGTTTTTGACCTTTTTGGAGTGGAAGGTTTGGAAGATGATTTAGGGATCGATGGAGCCGAGGTATTTCCTTTGGAATCGTCTGAGTCAACCACATGAACAGTAAAGTCCTGAGGAACCTTTTTCCTTGAAGAGATAGCCCCAGACTGAACTCTTGAGGATCTTCTAGTTGAAGAAGTGGGTTTTGAAGATGAGGGATTTTTGGTTTTTTGAGAAGGAGGTTGAGGAGGTACCCGAGGAGGAGAGGTAGACTTGTGTTTTATTCCTTGGCCAGCGGATTCAGAGTTTGAATAGTTTTGTGAGTGTGTTTCAGGATCAAAAGATTAGATTTTTCTCTTGGTTGCACTTTTGATGCGAGCCATTTTGTTGAGAGGAGGAAACAAACTGAAGGGGATGGTTTGAGAATACTGAAAGGGAGTCTGAAGTTCGTGGTGAAGAGAGAGAAAGGAAATTAATTAATTGAGAGAGAGAAACGCATGGGAGAGAGAGAAGGAAACAAAAACGGAGAGAGAAAAAAAAATTAAAACAATGAAAGAGACAAGAGAGAGAAAGAAGTGTGATTGAATGGGAGAGAGAGAAAGAAATTAAAAAGGAGAGAGAAGATAATAAAAAAAAAATTAAAAGCGTGAGAGAGAGAGAGAAGGAAAAAGAGCCGTTGATGAGTTTGCACTTAATGCAGTCTGCGCATTTAATGAGAGATGGGAAGTATGCAAAACGTGTCATCCATTTGACCAATGGAAAATGAGAGGCATGCGGATGCCTTGACTGGCTTTGCAAGAGGAAGTTTCACCAAAGAGTACATAAAGTCTTTTTTTGGTTTTCATATCCTCTAATTTTTAGACTTTATTTGAGGGATTAGATTTGCTATTATTTTGACTCAAATAAAATTTAAAAAATAAACAATAAACAATAAAAACAGAAAATAACAGAATTAAAATATTTAAATAACTTTGGGAAAATTTATGATGAAGAGTTCTTCTAAGATGTATTTAAACCGATCCTCTTGGAGAGGTTTGGTAAAAATATCAGCCAATTGATTTTTAGTGTCAATGAAAATTAATTCTATATCTCTCTTTTGAACATGATCTCTTATAAAATGATGTTTAATTTCAATATGTTTAGATCTTGAATGTTGAATGGGATTTTTAGAAAGATTAATGACACTTGTATTATCATAGATGATGGGAATTTTGGCGTACCTTAAAGAGTAATCCTCTAGTTGATTCTTTATCCACATTAATTGTGAGCAGCATTGAGCAGCTGATACATATTCAGCCTCTGTAGTTGAAAGAGTAATGGTACTTTGTTTTTTGCATGACCAACGTATTAGAGATTTTCCCAGAAGTTGGCAAGCTTCACTTGTGCTCTTCCTTTCAACTTTATCTCCAGCATAATCGGCATCACAATAAGCTGTGAGGTCAAGATTTGAACATTTTTTGTACCAAATTCCCAAATTGATAGTGCCCACAAGATATCTAAAATCTTTTTTACTGCAGTAAGATGAGATTCTTTAGGAGAAGATTGAAATCTTGCACAAAGACCGATTGCAAATACTATGTCTAGTCTACTGGCTGTTAAATATAGCAAGGATCCAATGATCCCTCTATACTCTTTTTCAGATATTGGAGTTCCTTCATCATCTTTGTGGAGTATGGAAGATGGGTGCATAGGAGTTCTCATACTCTTGGCTGAACTCATTTTGTATTTGTTAAGTAGATCCTTGGTGTATTTTTCTTGAGATATAAAGATACCATCCTCTCGTTGTTTAATTTGCAAACCAAGGAAGAATTTTAATTCTCTCATCATACTCATCTCAAACTCACTTTGCATGAGGTTGGAGAAATATTTGCACATCATTTCATTTGTGGATCCAAATATTATGTCATCGACATATATTTGAACAATTAATAAATCTTTCTCAAGAGTCTTCTTGAAAATAGTAGTATCAATTTGACCCCTAATGAATCTATTTTCTTTTGTTATCGTTAAAATCATTTGAGAAAGATTTTATCTTAACATATAGATTATGTCATTTTATATTGAAAGTGCAAATCTCTTTTTGTGTAATTATATTGATGTTTAATGCTTTTACATTATATATTAGTTATTTAGATATGAGTTATATTTTACTTGCCATTTTTTATTAACTCCCAATATTTTTTATTAACCCCCAATTATATTCAGTTTTGAAGATTTTTATTAACTTGGAGGGTTTTTTTCTTTTCAGTTCTGCAATTTTTTAATTTTCAGTTTCTCTTGGTTGCAGTTTTATTTTATTTTTTTTAATTATCAGTTTTTTTTTTGCAACTTTTTTTTTCGTTTTATGTCTGAAATAGGATAATTACTTTTCTCTTCTTATCTAATAATAAAATTAATTAGGACAATAATATAATTTTAGTAGTGTTTATTTTTGTTAGTTGATATTAATTCCATATGATTCTTTCATTTCTACATTAATGATTCCACTAGAACTCTAATGTTAAAACCAATTATGATTTTGTATTAAAATCACAAATCTCTGTTGTATAATTACATTGACGTTTCCGTTAATGTATGTTGTTCCCTTAGTTATTATTGCAGTTTTTGATTAAGTTGCAATTTAATACTTCAGTTTTAACTATGAAACAGGGCAATTACTTTCTGTGATCAATAATAGAATAAATTATAACAGTAATTTGATAGTATTTAGTTTAATTGATTTGTGATTAGTTGACCTTGAGGTAGGTAGGGATTTGATTTGAAAGGTGAAGTTGTGGTGTACGTGTATATAATCACCTACCTACCATTCCTGATTCTAAGTTCTAACTATATATTATTGTAATTGTATTCTCCAAATCTAGAGAGCAATGGCGTCGCTTCCCGTAACCGCTTTGGAGATCGAGAACATCGTATTCCCTCCCACCGTTAAGCCTCCTGGATCCTGCGACACCTTATTCCTCGGCGGCGCTGGAGTCAGGGGTCTTCAAATCCATGACAAATTCGTTAAATTCACCGCTATTGCCATTTATTTGCAGTATACATCTATTCCCTTCCTCGCCGATAAATGGAAGGGTAAGTCTGCTACTGAACTAACGGAAACCGTCCCCTTCTTCAGGGATATTGTTACAGGTACTTCCCTCATCTCATCTTTTTCTTTTTATTATTATAATTAGATATTCATACTACTTACTTAGATTTATTAATTAGTTTTATCTCATATAACATTTATTCACCTTTTCACTCAATCATTAATTTAAATGTTAGGAAACTAAGAAAGTGTTAATTGTAGGTCCATTTGAGAAATTTATGCAAGTGACAATGATCTTGCCATTGACTGGGCAACAATACTCAGAGAAAGTGTCAGAAAATTGTGTAGCTATTTGGAAGTCTCTTGGGATTTATACTGATGAAGAAGCCAAAGCAATAGAGAAATTTCTTTCTGTTTTCAAAGATCAAACATTCCCATCGGGCTCTTCTATCCTTTTCACTGTATCACCTAAGGGAGCAGGATCATTAACGGTTAGACTCTTTATTTTTTTCCCTGCATCACATTCACATGTTCTGCATCATTCTTTATTTTTTTTCAATTAGTTATAATATTTTTTTAAATGGCCAAAAATTCGAACCAATAAGATCTGTGAGTCATGGTTCAAGTTGAACTAGACGATGAATAAATAAAATGATTAAATTTAAATGCACTTTCGATTTCTCTATTTTAATTGAAATATCATTTTAGTCCACAAATTTCTAAATTCGGAATTTTAATCCCCTAATCTTGAAGTTTCAATATTTTTCATCACAATCTAATTTAGATTTATTCTACATGACATGTCATTTTTATTAATAACTTAGAATTACATTTGATGATATGACATTGTTAATTTGAACTAGGACCGGTGTTTTAGAAACTATGCTACAATTTTTTTTTCTTCAGTTTCATTGATCCTTGTCCAAATTAACAATGACGCATTATTAAATGTAATTTCACATCATTAGTAAGGATGACATGTCATAAAAAATAATCACAAATTGGTTATTAAATGTCATAAAATCTCATTTTTTAGGAATGAATGGATTAAAATCTTCTTCCATTTAAAATTAAGGACCATAAGTGCATTAAAGGCAAAAGATAAGAAAGTAAATAAAATAAACACAAAATAAAAATTAGTGAAAGCAACCATGGTTGGACTGCGGTTCAACCCAGTTCAATCATACTATAGCACAACCAAGATCAAATCAATTGATTAACTAACTAGTTCTCGGTTCATCTAGTTAAACCGGTTGGGTCGATTTTGAATACATTGAATAGGTATGCTCTTTTTAAAAAGTACTAATCAGTTGGTCGGGTTAAGACTTTTTATAATTTCAAATTCTTAGTTATAACTCTGTTTTGTTTTTCAATTGCAAATAGATAAGTTTCTCTAAAGATGGATCCATTCCAGAGGTTGAGTCTGCAGTTATAGAGAATAAACTACTTTCAGAGGCTGTGCTTGAGTCAATGATAGGTGCACATGGCGTCTCCCCTGCAGCAAAACAGAGTTTGGCCTCTAGATTATCTGAGTTATTCAAAGAGGGTTCTGATACTAGTATATCACCAAAATGAAGATGAAAGTTCTGTTCTACAATAAAGACCAAGCGGAAATTTTATCTTAGGTCCACTTTCAAATTACCTCTTGGCGACTATTCAGTGTATTAATTAAGAGTGCGTTTGTTTCAAGTTGTAATGGTATTATTTTAGCAAAACTGAGTTGGGAAATGCAACAATTTTATGTTTAAGTCAATCTTTGATAATTATTTCATTTCCATGAATTTATTTGCGATTTTTCATTTTTTATTCCATGTTAAAAGAGTGTAAATGCTCCGTTGGATGTGTGGAAAGGCAGATAAAATTAGAGATGAGAATATTAGATAGATAGATGGGGTAACACCTATAATAGAAAAGATAATTGAAACTTGACTTCGGTTGTTTGAACATGTGGAGTAGGCAATTGTGGATTATGTAGTGAGGAGAGTAGATCAAATAGAGGATAGTCTAATTGTTAGAGATAGGGGAAGACCTATAAAAACTATTAAGAAGTACCTAGAGATTAATGAGTTGAATCAAGACATGTTATATAATAGAAGACTATAATGTCGTTTAATTCATGTAGTTGACCTTACTTAATGAGATAAGGTTTGGTTATTGACGTTAGAAGTTGCATTTTTGTGAAGAGAGAAGATAAGTTTATCATGGAAACAGGCTAAAACAACAATCTGCACATTTAACAAAATAATTTAATCAAAAACTTAATAGAACTCAGTTCTCAAGCAAAATTGTAAATTACACTATAGATATCAATTCACTGGTAGACAAATAATGGAATCTACTTAAGCAATCTCTACTTTATACAAAGAAAGTCTCATTGAGTACATCAATATTGTCCGTGATCTTTGGATTATTTAAGAGTAATGATATGAGAAGATAATCCAATAGATTTTTCAACCAATCCTAATTTATCTGGACTAAGTCATGGGCTTGGAATCCCTCATTTATCAAGAAACCTTACCCAACCCACGTTTCCAAAAAAAACTAACATAATTGTGGAAGTACACATTTGGACATAAAAGTTTCTTTTATCACCCTAAGTCTTAATAAAAAAAAAAAAACTTTAAAATTTTGTCTGAATTGATTAATGTAGATGTATGTCTGAATTGATTAATCTAAATATATATCTTTTTTTATTTGATAATATTAGGGGTGAAAGAAGAAACACCCTTTGAATATTTGAAAGGGAAAAAACTATTTTTCTTCTAGAAGTGGGTTTTGGGTGGGAAACGTTTCTCTCTTTCCTTTGAGTTTGCCACTCTATCAACTATGGCCCTAGCCTCTATATGCCTTGCTGGCCCAAAAGCATCAGCAGCTATGGTTCCCAATTCTCCTAACTGAAAATTGCATTTTGTACTCCACAATTAAACTTATATCCCATCAAAATATAAAAAATTTAATTTTGTCGTTTTCATTTTCATTCAATCAAAGGTAAAAAAAAAAAAAAAAAAACTCACCAAAATTTTCGATAGTTAAATTATATCTCCCAAAAATTCGGTACACAAATTAACACTATCGGTAATTTTAAAACACATAATTTCCGGTAGTATAAATTATCTATTAGAAATTTCGCCAACAAAATTTTTGATGCACTGCAAAATTTTCATTAGTTACTTTTATTCTACCGAAATTTTAAAATTTTATACGTAATTTTGTTTTCAGATTTTTATTTTTACTTTTTGAAATAGAGATGAAAAAAACATCATTATGTATAGTTTTAACTAAAACATTAACAACAGATCAAATTTTTAAATCACGAGAAGCTGTCATATCATGGAAAAGAGAGGTTGGCCGGCAAATTAGAGTAACTATTATCATTACTCACTATGATATAGAGACCGAAAAGAGAGGAATTAAGAGATGCATTATTAGTTTAATGTATCAACTTCACATTCAATAAATTACTCTGTGTTCTTTTTTCAACGGCAACTCTCCTATTAGATTGTGTAAAAGGTCGAACTTGAGAATGTTGCTTAATGTTTTTCGCTCCTCTATTCCTCACTGGAAAAAAATAATTGAATGAAAAAATGTAAAAAAAATTAAAAATATTGTACCAGAAATTTCAAAAAAGAAATTAAATTTTTGGTAAATATTTTTCAATATCGAAACCAAAATAAAATTTCCGATAATTATTTTTCAATACCAAAAGTTTCAAAAATAAAATTTTTGATTGAGAACAACTACCGAATTTTCAAATTTTCGAATGAGACTAACTCTCAAAAATTTCAAAAATAAAAATTTTTGTTCCTGAAATTTTCAAGAACAGAGTTTCAGAGAGAAAAAAATTCCAAATTTATTTTAATTTTTACTATATACTTAAAGATATTTTAGTACCTTTAAGGAAAAAAAAATTTAAATGAAGATATACATTCAATTATATATAAGATACAAAATTCAGTTTTACCTTTAGTTTTGCAAGTGACAAAGTGGGTGGTTGGAACTTGGGTCTATTTTTTTGTGATTGCTCATCAAGTCAACTTTTAAGTCATTGCTTTTCTTAATTTTATGCTTGCTTGCTTATTGCATTTGGTATATGATAATCTTAATATAAATTTTTTGTTGAATCTAGACTTTTTTATTTCATAAATGATGGACAAACAGACCAAGTTTAAAAAGTAAGCGACATTAAATTAAAAAAGAAAGTGGGATTAAATTTAAACCTATGATCTATAGATGTTGCTTGGATGAATTGTTTATTATATCTTGCATCCAAGATCACCTTGCCTTAAAGATCATAAACAACTCCTTTCAATTTTCAATTTCCAATGGTGAAATTGTCATTCTTCATAAACTCATAAAGTCTTGTAGCCAAACTCTCTTTCAAAGCAGGTGAAACAGGAATTTCGCCAATCATGGTCTCCAAAACTGCCTCTGAAAGTGGCTTGTTGTTAAAAACCGCATACTCATGTTCGGGTATTGTCTCATCTTTCGAGAAACTAAGCTGTGATTAATTTGTACAAAAAAATATATGTTCAAATGTCTTCATAGAAACGTATAAAAATAATTAAAGATTTAAACGCCAATTTCACAAGGGATAATGGTATGAATTTGACAAAATATTATACACTAACAATACAAATATGATAAATGTTAGTGACTATTTAATATATTTATACGTGGTATTCAGCTTAACAATTTCGAATATTTATCGGTTGAATTATGTTTTATAAATATATAAATATAAATTTTAATTACTTAAAAAGTAAATAAATATATGGAACTAAATTATTTTAAATTTTAGATGCATGCAATTGGTGAGATTAATTATATATACTAACCCCTAATGTTCCATTTGGTGATTGTCTGTAGAAAACAGTAGCGCCTGGTGGAAAAGTTTGATCCTTGTAAGCTTCTCTAAATTCTTGAATGGCTTTTTCTTCAGCATCACCATATGTCCCTTGAGCTTTCATATGAGCAATACAATTTTCTGATACCTTTCTTACATATTCAGGACCTTCCAATTTTCTCACCTTTGTCCCTCGAATAAATTTCTCAAAGGGACCTATAATTTACAAGTGAGCATCTATTCATATAATTTACAAGTAACTACTGCATCTACTTCATCCATAATAAATTATTAACAAAAATTAATTCAATTAATGAAAATATGTACACTAAAAAAAGTGGCTGGTCACATTTAATTTATATAATTTTGATGAAAAATTAAGTTCATACCTACATTACCCTTCACAATTAATAATTTTGGTTATTAAAAATATAAAAAGTTAAATTAAAAAATATTATTTTAAGAGATAAATTAAAATATTTCATTCTCAAAAAAAAATTATTTTGTTCTTATTTTATTCCGAAAAAACTATAACTCGCCAAAAAAACTATATTCAAATGGTACTGCATGTGGTTACACTAAATGTGACCAATAGTTCCAGACAAAATTTATTTATATTATATTAGTCATGTGGAGACTTTAAAATTAAAATCCTCAAGTTGATACTTAATTAAAATAAAACTTTGATTATAGTACTATACATTGTTTTTTCGAATAAGCCAAAAACATTATACTATGTTGTTACCTTTGACAATATCTCTATAGAAATCAAGAGATTCCAAAAGCTGAGCTGGAGTTTTGTCTTTCCAGTTAGCAGCTAGTGATAACACTGCTTTGTCTTCCAAATAAACTCCCAATCCCGTGAACTTCACAAACTCTCCATCAATATGTAACCCTCTCACTCCTACAAACAATACCAATCATGTTTCTCTAAATTTTTACTTTAAATGCTCCAATACCAGCTTGTTACATATTAAAAAGAATAAGATCACATCTAAAAATTTATAATTTTTTTTAGAAAAAGATACTTAATTTATATTTGTTTATCATACTAAAAAAAATAATCTATAAAAAAATACATCAACGCTTTTTCATTTGAAACCAGTGGAAACTCATAAAAATAATTATCGCTTCAAAAATGTAAACAAACGGATCTATATATAAAATCAAGCGAATCTCTGATAAGAAGTGATGTTATTTGTATATACAATTCAGTGCTTTGATGTTATCTCGGATAAACCATGTCTATAATACAATATCACATATTAATATATAAGTATTTAAATTTGTATATATTTTGATTTTTTAAAATTAATTCGAGATTAAATCCAAACGGATATCACAAGGATAACCAAACGAAAGAGTGATATTATTTCATCGTCAAAACATTTGTTGATGTGATTGAAAGAGAGAAATAAAATAATATTAAAAAATTAATATTGCATGCAAATTATTTTATAAAAATACATCATTTATAATTATTGATATGATTGAAAGAGAAAAAGGAAATAATATTAAAAAAACCAACATTGCATGCAAATTATTTAAATGTAGTTAAAATATGGTGCTGGAAGTTGCTTTTGATGTCCATAACACTTCTTAAAATAAAAGTGTTAATTGGACATCTAAGTATTCATTTGACACTATAAAAGATGAAAAATATAGAAATAGTAATTTGATATATGTAATATATTAATTCAATTAAAGACGAACAGACGGTAGATTACTAGTATTTTATTTCTTTAATTAGGGATCATATGTTTAAAATAAAATAAAAACACAATAAAGAAAAAAATAAATAAAATGTTGAATATGTGTATAAAAATTAAAAGTATTAAAATTAAGGTTTAATTACAGTTTTAGCCCACCTCTTATAGCTGAATCGTAAAAGTAGTTTCTCCATTTTATTTCTCTCCAGTTTTGGTCTCCAAAACTTGATGAAGTTTCATTTTTTTTACATTTATTTAAGTCATAACATGCCTCAAGATCTCATGGTGCAGCAATACTACTTGAAATCTATAATCATAAATGGTGTGATATGACTTAAAAAAATGAAACTTCATTAAATTTTAGATCAAAATTCTGTTTGAAAGACCAAAACTGGAGAGAAACAAAATGAGATGACTACTTTTGCGATTCAACTAAAATATGAGGACCAAAACTGCAATTAAGTTTAAAATTAATTATAAGAGTTGTATCTAAAAATATCTTTTGTGAGTTTGGATATGAGTATCCAAGTTATAATTATAAAAAGAAAAATATTAAATAATAATAATAAAGTGAAAGTAACGAAAAAACACGAAAATATGAATTTGAGTTATTTCAGTCATAATTTAAATTTGAGTTATTTCACACTATTTACTAGTGCAGTTTATTACCTACTTCAGATCAATAGTTTAGTTGATTTAATTAATAATCACGTTAAAGAAAACAAAAATTTAAAAAGTATTTATTTATTATCATAATAAAAAAAAAACCTGCGCCACCGAGGAAATAGGACTTGGCGGTTGCCGGAGATGTGACCACCGGCGGAAATTCAAGAAACTCAACCTTCACTCCAGTGATGGATGCTGCCGTCGTCATAGCTACACCACTTTGCGTCAAATTGATCGAGCTAGTGTCTCTTTTTTAAATTTAAATATTTGACACTGAGTGATTTTAAGTGTTTATGAACAAGTGTTTATATAGAAGGCATTTCAATTTCAATCATGTGCATGAGAGAGATAAATAGTAACACTAGTACCCAACGTTTACTTAAAGATATACTATCTTAAACAATATTTTAAGAGATTCAACAACTAGATATATAATATGATGCAATTTCTTTTACACATATACACATTCAATCACGACACATATCATGACGTTTATTTTATTTTCTTAGATCCAAAACTATCTCCATATATAATATCATATGATAAAATAAAATATGATTGTTGTATATAAAAAAGATACCATTACATGAATATAAACATTTAAACCTATAATATAAAAAAAATGCATGTAGGATGTACATATCAAAATGTGAGTGTCAAATTTTTAGCACACGTTCAACATTTTATTTTATTTTTATTTTTATTTTTTTATTATATCGTTAACATATCGAATCTTTTGTTTATCTCAAGATATATACACTTTATAAAATATTCACCAAATAATTTTTATCAAATAATATAAAATATGTGTGATGATATAAAATATATGTGATATGACCTTTCGGTTGAGCCATTGGCATGAAAACTATGGATCAATGATGCATTGCACGTGGTCAAAATTATATAAAAATGCAGTTACATATTTTTTTACATAAATGATTTAAATTTAAATTTTAGATTTAAAAATAATAAATTTACATTTACTTGATTGTTCAATTTTAATTTAACCATTAAAATATATTTTATACACTTTTAATTACATGCAATCAAAATCTAAAAAACATGAGTCAATATTAAAAAATTATCTTTGAACATTCAAACACTCAAAAGTACACCTTAAAAGAATGAAATTATGATGGAAAATAGAAATAAAAAGAAAATAAATTGTATTAAATGAATCTGACATTGAAAATGAGAGTTCCCAATATAACTATAGACGTCAATATTTTGGGGCGGACTGAAAATTGGGAGGATGTATAGTGCACAAAACGTGATGAGTTGCACAATTGATTTAGTACTCGTGGGCCATGGCGGCATTATTAGCTCTTATTATTTTGTCAAAAACAAAAAAAATCGTTACCTTAAAAACCTGAACAATGAAAAGTCAAACATCGACCATCTCTAAAACAAAATACAATGATAAAATAAAATAAAATAAAATAAATTATGTTGTAATAATTTTTAATTATCTCTAAAAACAAAATACTGTTGTAATAATTTTTAATTAAATTTTATTTATTTTTCGATTAAATTCTAAATTATTGTAATTTTACTTTACTTGAACTAGTTTTACTTTACTTGGAACTAGAGTTAAAACCTAAACAACAAAGTGTACAACAAAAGGAGAACAAAAGTGCAAATGACAAAAACAATTGTTTGTCTCTTTACAAAGTTACAACTACACGTGATTTTGCTACCTTAAACTTTCCTAACTAAAACAAAATACATACAAATATATACAGTGATACAATTACAACTGTTATATTATTATTTGAATTTTATCATAACTATCTATGAAATTATGTATATGATTGATTGTGATGTGTTGATAATATAATATTTTTTTACACCAGTAGTAGCACATGACAATTAAACTTTTTCTAATTCCATCTCTACTTTTGGTCTTAAAAGCTAGCCATTAATTGGACACCTAATTATCAATTGCATTATTTGTGGGATCCATGCCTTTTTTTTCTTTTCTTTCATTGTCAACCACAATCCAAGTGAGAGAAAGGATTTTGAAATATGTGTGTTTCTTTATCTTTTTTCTTTTTCTTCAATTCCAAATATAGTGTAAATATTTTTGGAGAAAAAGAATTAATTCAAGAAAATAGATTATATGAACTCTTTAATGACAAATACACATTATATGTCACATAAGTGGTATTAGTTAACGTTGTTTAAGTTTGTTCTCTTAGAAAAGATCAATCTAGGTTAACAAACAAAATCCCAGAAACTAAATTGAACTATTTTAGAGTTAAAGAATAAACTTAACCTCAAAAATAAGTTAAAAGACAAAAAAGTTATTTAAACTTCTATAAATATTATGTTAACTTTATAAAAGTAGATATTTAATCTTATATAAAATAAATACAACACAAACATGTCAACAAACATATAAATTTTATCACGATTAATTATATTTGAATAGTCAACATAGTAAATTTTTTAAATGAAAATCCAAAAGAGATTAGTGCGTGTACTTTTAAGACTTAAAGTCTAACATTGGAAATGAAACATAACCAAACTACGAAATAAAAAACTTAAAAAACAATATACAAAAAAATTAAGTTAAAATTAAATAATAAAAATGTATTTCAATATTATTTTTACGAGGTATTGAAGTGTTTACTAAAGAACCAACACAGTCTCCAAAAAAAAAAAAACTAACAATTCTATATTTTTTACAACTCTAATGCAGTTGTACTAATCACAATGATAAGAAATGAATTAGAACATATTTTATACAACAAAATACTATTTTTATTGATGATAAAGATACTGATTAACATCACTCATCACAGAAATACAAGAGTAGAGAGTGAGATTTTTGGTTTGATACAACAAACGTGAGTACACATAAAAGAAAGTGAATGGTCTCAATTTCCAATACTAAAAGTACCCTGGTCGAACAAAGCAGGTAATCTTGCAGCCAAACAGCGCTTTAAATCAGGAGAAACAGCATGTTCACCAATCATAGTCTCCAACACTGCCGATGAAACTGCCTTGTTCTCAATAACTGCATCCTCCTTTTCTGGGATACTTGCATCTTTAGAGAAACTAAGCTGCAATTAATGTTTCTTTCTAACATTATTACTCCATTAATTCAAATACTTAACAAACATAATTCATTCATAATACTAACCCCTAATACTCCATCAGGTGATTGCCTATAAAAAACAGAGGCACCAGGTGGAAAATTCACATTCTTGAAGGCTTCAGCAAATTTTTGCATAGCTTCAACTTCTTCATCGCCATAAGTTCCAATAGATTTCAAGTGTGCCACACAATTCTCCATTACCTTCCTTGAGTACTCAGGACCACTCAGTTCCCGAATCTTAGACCCTCGAATTAACTTTTCAAATGGGCCTAATTAATAATTAACAATTAATCAACCACCTTGCATGCATTTCAAAAAATTACATTTTACATCAAATTTTAAAAATTAATTGCATCTAAAATAGATTATTTATTTTACCTGAAATGATGTCTCTGTAGAAATCAAGGGTCTGGAGCAACTGTTGAGAGGTTTTACCCTTCCATTTAGTGGCAAGTGAAGCCACTGCTATGTCTTCTAAATAGACTCCAATGGCAGTGAACTTGATGAAGTTACCCTCAATAGTCAAACCTCTCTCCCCTGCATCAGGTGATATACCAGCTTGTTACATATTAAAAAAAAATAGGATCACATCTAAAAATTTAGATATTTTTTTTTAAATTACTTAATTTATATTTCTTTATCATACTAAAAAAAAATCATTTACAAAAACACATTGACGCTTTTTCATTTGAAACTAGTAGAAACTCATAAAAATAATTATCTAATAAAAAAGTGATGTTATTTGTATATACAATTCATGGCTTTGATGTTATCTCGTATAAAACATGTCCATAATACAATATTACATACTAATAAAAAAAGTATTTAAATTTGTATATACTTTGATTTTTTTAAATTAATTCGAGATAAAATCCAAACCGATATTACAATGATAACCAAACGAAAGAGTGATATTATTTAAACATCAAAATATTTGTTGATGTAATTGAAAGAGAGAAATAAAATAATATTAAAAAATCAACTTGCATGCAAACTATTTTATAAAAATTCATCATTTATAATTATTGATATGATTGAAAGAGAAAGAGAAAATAATATTAAAAAAAGATAGTAATCTAATATATGTGATGTGTTGATTTAATTAAAGATCAGTCGACTGTACTTTAAATTATTAGAATTTTATTCTTTTAATTAGGAATAAAATGTTTAAAATAAAATAAAAATATAATAAAAAAAATGAAGTTTTGAATATATGTATAAAAATTAAAGGCGTTCAAATTAATTATAAGAGTTGTATCTAAAATGTCTTTTGTGAGTTTGGATATGAGTATCCAAGTTATAATTATAAAAAGGAAAAAATTAAATAGTAATCAAGTAAAAGCAACCAAAAAATACGAAGGAATATGAATTCTTATAATTTAGTTAAATATTATTTCACTCATAATTTAAATTTGAGTTATTTCAAATGATTCACTAGTGAAATTCAGTACCTACTTCAGTTCCATCGTTTGGTTGATTTAATTAATAATCACGTAAAAACAAAAACTTAAAAAAGTATTTATTTATTATCACAATAAAAAAACCTGCGCCACCGAGGAAATAGGACTTGGCGGTTGCCGGAGATGTGACCACCGGCGGAAATTCAAGAAACTCAACCTTCATCCCAGTGATGGATGCTGCCGTCGTCATAGCTACACCACTTTGCGTCAAATTGATCGAGCTAGTACTGTTTTTTGAAGTGTCTCTTTTTTAAATTTAAATATTTGACACCGAGTGATTTTAAGTGTTTATGAACAAGTGTTTATATAGAAGACATTATTTCAATTTCAATCATGTGTATGAGAGAGAGAGAGAGAAATAGTAACACTAGCACCCAACTTTTACTTAAGAGATATACTATAAGAGATTAAACAATTAGATAATATAATGCATTTTTTTTACACATATACACATTCAATCAAGACACGGATCATGACGTTTATTTTATTTTCTTAGTTCCAAAACTATCTCCTTATATAATATATAATAGACTAAATTATATTCGTGGTCCCGTAACTTAATTTTCAGGTAACGTTTTAGTCATTTATCTTTTTTTTTTCCGACTTGGTCCTTTATTTTAATTTTAAGTGACAATTTGATATTTTATGTTTTAAAATTTCAACAATGTTATCATTTTTTATACAAAAATTCAAAAAAAAAATTCAATCAAAACTCATAAAATTAATTATATTCTTCAATATAATACAAATTTCATCAAATTCGTAATGCAAATCTTCAAATAAACTCATATTTTCATACTTTATTTGATATTGTTAGAAATAAATGACTAAATCGGAAAAAAAAAAAAGATAAAGGACTAAAACGTTACCTGAAATTAAGTTAAAGGACCACATATGTAATTTAGCCTATATAATATTATATGATAAAATATGATTGATGTATATAAAAAGGATACCCTTACATATTATAAACATTAAACCTATAATATACAAAAATACATATACGATATATATCAAAATGTGAGTCACAAATTTTCAACATTTATTCAACACTTTATTTTATTTTTATTTTTTTATATCGGGATATCAATATATCACATCATTTTTTTTATCTTAAGGTATATGCACTTTATAAAATATTCATAGAATGATATATGTGATGATATAAAATAGGTTAAATAGCACATGTGATCCCTTAATTTAATTTCAGTTAACATTTTAGTTTTTTATCTTTTTTTTTCTATTTAGTCTTTTATTTTAATTTTAAGTGATTATTTAATTTTTTATATTTTAAAATATCAACAATGTTATCTTTTTTTTTTTCAAAAATTCAAAAAATTCATCAAAAATTTCAAATAAAACCCATAAAATTAATTATCATCATCAATATAATATAAATTTCATCAAATTCATAAATTAAATCTTTAAAAAAACTCATATTTTCATCTATAACAACATCAAATAAATAATGAAAATATGAGTTTATTTAAATATTTAAGTTACGAGTTTGATGAAATTTGTATTAAATTGAAGAATATAATTATTTTTATGGGTTTTATTTGAATTTTTTGATGAATTTTTTGAATTTTTATATTAAAAAAAGGATAACATTGTTGTCATTTTAAAACATAAAAGATCAAATTATCACTTAAAATTAAAATTAAGGGCCTAATCGGAAGAAGAAAAAAAAAAGATAAATAATTAAAATGTTAACTGAAATTAATTTAAGGGACCACGAGTGTTATTTAATCTATAAAATATGTATGTCATATGACCTTTCGCAAGA
Organism: Cicer arietinum; assembly: GCF_000331145.2. NCBI lineage: Eukaryota > Viridiplantae > Streptophyta > Magnoliopsida > Fabales > Fabaceae > Cicer > Cicer arietinum. The sequence goes on along the minus strand of NC_021163.2, from coordinate 17,975,615 downwards.
ATCATTGACATGAAAACTATAGATCAAGAATACATTGTACATGGTGAAAATTATATAATAATGTAGTTACATATTTTTTTTACTGAAACCATTTAAATTTAAATTTGAGATTTAAAAATAATAAATTTACTTTAAATTCATATTGTTCAATCTTGATCTAACAATACATGCAATTAAAATCTAAAAAGTATGAGTCAATATTTTAAAAAATTATCTTTGAACATTCAAACACTCAAAGTACACCTTAAAAGAAAGAGAAATAAAAGACAATATGAAATTATGATGGAAAATAGAAATAAAAAGAAAATAAATGTATTAATGAATCTTACATAGAAAATGATGAATCTTATATTGAAAATGAGAGTTCCGAATATAGCTGTAGACGTCAATATTTTGGGGCGGACTGAAAATGGTGAGGATGTATAGTGCACAAAACATGATGAGTTGCACAACTTGATTTAGTACTCATGGGCTTCGGCATTATTAGCTCTATTATTTTGTCAAAAGAAAACAAATCATTACCTTAAAAAGCTGGAGAATACATCATAAGGCCAATATTTTGAGCTGTCCAAATCAATGAAAAAGTCAATCATTGCTATCTCTAAAAGTAAAATAAAACAAAATACAAGATAAAAACCTAAACAACATGTGATTATTCGTTTGTTTTCAACTAACATTAAAACCTAAACAACAAAAAATGTACAACAATTGGAGAACAAAAGTGCAAATGACAAAAATAATTATTGGTCTGTTTAATTCAAAGTTACAACAACATGTGATTTTGTTCCCTCAAACTTTTCCAACTAAAACAAAATATGTACAAGTATACGTGAGTCAATTACAATCGTTGTATTACGATAGATATTTGATTTTTACCGTAACTATTCATAAAAAGTTATGTATATGAATGGTTATGATGTGTTGATAATATAATATTTTTTACACCAACGATACATAATAATTAAACTTTTCTAGTTTCATCTCTACTTTTGGTCTTAAAAGTTAGCCATTAATTCAACATTTATTTATCAATTGCATTATTTGTATAAAGGCCGGATTTTTGGCCCCTAAATACCAAATTTTTAATAATGGATGACAATAAGACTCATATTTATTACTTACTTGAAAAAAATATACATAATAGGTAAGGTAAAAATTTGCGTTATAATTATGGATTTTGATAAATAATTACCTGCAAAAATGAGTGGATGCAAGTAGATATACCTATCTAGCCTCACTCTACACCCACATAATAATTCATGGAAAGTTAGGGATTTCCTCGATTATAGGTTATTCACAATTTTATTTGTGAGTAATGATTCACTTTGCAAAGAAAAAATGCAATATTGATGTATTAATTGCAATTAATATTATCAAATCTTGGTGCAAAGAAAATAAGAGGAGGCAAAAGAGTTATTTAAGCCTCTATAAATATTATGTTAAATTTATAAAAATAGATGTATTTTATCTTGCATAAAATAAATACAACACACACATGTCAACAACACATATAGATTTTATCACGACTAATTATATTTAAGTTATCAATATAAATATTAAAATAAAATTATAATATAGATTGATTGAACTCTTTTTTATTTTTTAGATTGGATAGAAATATTTATTAATTAAGACATATAAAAAGGTAACAACTAATTTCATAAAAGATACTAATTATTTTCTAAAATTTGTTTTGTTTTTTATTTAAATTCAAATAAATTTGTGTTTAGTATAACAATTAATTTTTCTTTTGTTTTGTTTCTACTAATATCACTAAATAAAATAAATATTTATATTATTTAATATAGTTTTTGATGATATAAATACTTTAATTTATTATTTTTATAATTTAATATTATATAATTTTAAATTTTTGTTAATTGTATTAAAATGATATTATATTATGTAATTTATCCATTTAGTTTAAAAGTGCAAGTACAACACGAATATTGTAGTGCATTATCCGGATCTACTTATTTTCGTTCTTAATTTCAATTAGTTTTTTGTTTTTCAATAAATTTTAACTTTTTTCAAGTTTAAGAGTCTAAGTGAATTTTATGATAGATATTGTTGATTAGTATTTAAAAATTATTAAAATTATTAAAATAATTTATAATTTGCATTTTTACAAATATAAATATTATATAATAATTATTAATTTACTGCAAAAGATATATTTATTTTTATTAAATTAACATTTAAATCATTATTTTAATTATAAAAATATTTTAAATACTAAACTTCCGCGTTTTACTTTATTGCCCTTCCACGACTCACCTACCCACTTCTATTTATTACTCTACCTACCAACTCTTTGAAAGGCTAGTAACATTGACAATATTGTTGACTAATACAGATTTTATATGTACTTCATTAAAGGTTTGGTGTCTTTAATAATCTTGGAGTTTGAGCGTTTGGTTTTGTCGGTCACCATTAAGGAACCTTGCTAAGAGAATAACTTTATGAATAAGTTTTATTTTTTACAAAATTTATTTTCAAAAGTGTCTCCTTTCATGCAACTATACATAAATTAGAGTAAAATATCATTTTAATTAATCATTAAATAATTAAAATAAATTTATAAAAAATATAATTTACAGAAAAAATAGTATCTGATCGTTATAATATTAAAAATTAAATTGATTAATATTTTAATTATTCAATAATTAATTTGAGTGTTTTAGTAACTCATAGATTAAAATAACAATTTCATATACTTTTTTAATGATTAAAATAATAATTTAACTTATAAATTATTATCTAATATAATGAAAAATAAAATTTTAAATGATACACTTAAAATTCTTAATAAGTGTGGTTGTCGTTTACTCACGATACCAATCACATTTACATAAATCCACTCACGTTTTAAATGGTGTAATAATTAAACAACAATTTCTATTAACTCATTTTCTTTTCTATTCTTACTATTTCGGTTTCTGTATGTGAAAATTAATTTGATTAATATATATAAAATTTCAAAAAAAAAATCACAATAAAATATATTTTCTTTTTAAAATTATCATTTAATTATTAAAAGAGATAAGTTCAAAATTATTATTTAATTATTAAAAGAGATAACTAGTTGATATTTTAATTTCTTACATTTAATTAGGAGTATATTTGAGAAAAATTAGTTAATACTTCTTTTCATTTGAAGAGTGTTTTATATAAAGTAACGTTCTTTTTTCACAAGAGTGTTACATTGGAGTTTTTTAGTTCTAAGAAGATAAAGTTTATTTAATTTTCTATATTTAATTTATGACTCGATGAAAATGATGGTGAAGATCATGAAGAACCATAATAATTTTAATTTTTAGGCAAAAATATATATTTGTTCATTTAAACTAACTCAATTTTCGATTATCTCTTATAAGTTATCTATTCATCATGTTAATGATTTAAATTTGTCAACTCAATACTGATATAAAAAAGATTGATACTTGTCCTTTAAAAACTTGAAGTCTAACATTACAAATCAAGCATAACAAAAAAAAAATATCAAATTGAGAAATAAAAAACTTCAAAAATATATGCAACAAATTGAGTTAAAAATAAATGATAAAAAAATGTGTTTTAACATATTTTTTTTATGAGGTATTGAGGTGTTTACTAAAGAACCAACTCAGTCTCCAAAGAAAATGAAATAAACAACAAATAGATTTTTTCTTTGTCTAATTATTAAAGACGTTAATTTATTTTAAATGTCTTTATAACAAGGACAATAATTATGAACATCAAACTAGATGTTCACACTTGTTTATACCATCATGAAAAGTGTAAGAACAAAGAGTGTAAACAGTTCAATTTAAGATAGAAATTAGGCATATGCATGTACAAACAATGACAAAGAGTGATGCAATTAGTTTAAACTTCAAAGTCATACTTGCATAAAAAAAATAGTATGCATTCTTAATTTAAAGAACACTCAATTAATCACATAATATCATTAAAAAATATTCATTCTTATTATGATGCAAATATCATAAGAATTGAGATTAAGTGTACCTCCTTTAGTGATTTTGTTCAACAACGAGCTCTTTAATTGTTGCCTCTTCCCATGAAGGGGATCTAGTGTCGAGATATGTCTTATAAACATGCGGGTCACCGTTGCTGTGAAGTTCCAAATGACTTTTAGAATCTTGTTGAATCTCGATGTGCACAATTAATGGTCTTCTATATTTTGCTAACACAAACAATCCCTCTTTGATATGGTCAATAGTAGTCATAGGAAAGTTATCAATTCCTTTCTGTCAAATTACAACATTGTAGGTTGATATGGTCTTTGAAATTGAAGTAACAATGTTGATTTACAAGGAAGGGGGTTTGAATTGTAAATTTACCTTTTAAGAATTTCTGTTAAAAACTTAAGAAAACAACTCAAGATTGATTTTGGTTATGAAAACAGAAAACGGAGAACGTTATTGGTTTTTATTATAAAACAGAGAACGTTCCTTAATTAGCTTAAAATAGAAAATCAGTTTGTGTTTTATCTTAGTTAATCAATTAAGCTTAACAAATAAAGAGATAGGATAGAGAATACCACACAAATATATATCTTGGTTCACCCAATTTGGGTTACATCCAGTCCTCACACTGTGAAATTTTCCACGAAGTGTTTAAAACAAAGAACCTTCTTGATTTTACAGCACCTAGTCTAGATCAACCTTGATCTGTTTCAATCTCTATTACTTTCCACCCAGAAAGTAACAACAACACCTATCTAACTTTGATAGGATTCAATCAATCTAAACAAACTATAAAGAAACTCTTATAGTTTGAGTTTTTACAATAAGATTGTTTTTTGACAGAATCTGAGATATCTCAACTCTTGTTTGAGATTTGATTCTTTACAAAGAATTTCAGTAATAATCAAGCAACTTGATATGAGACTTTAGAACTGCTTCTTCTTTGCGAAATTTGAGAACTTCAAGTATATGTATGTGATTGATTTGTGAGATTTTACAACACTTGAATTTCTTATTTTATTCTTGGATATTGGCCCTCTATTTATAGGCTTTAGAAGCATTTAATGAAGGTTAAAAAGAGCTATTGGTAGTGCTCTGTATTTTTGACTGAAACCAATATTTCAGAATAAAAATAATCCAACCTTGATTTGATTTAAAAACTGCTTTGATTATTCTGTTACAATCTTTGTTAAGTCAGTTTTGTCTTCTAGTTAAAGAGCTTTTGAAGTTTCTCCCTTGAATGTAGCCAAAAGAAGTTTGGAGAAAGATTAAAAGTCATTGCAGAAGAGAACAGACTGTTGCTGGAGTTATGTACAAAACGGAGATTGATTATCAATTTGGATCTGTCATTTTGATCTTTCTGGAGATTTGGTGATCAATCTGGAGTTCATGTTTTGATCATTCTCGATGTCCTTTGTAATGTCTTATCATATATCAAGGTTGATCAAACTTTCTTGACAGTTTGACTTTTAGAGTTCCAAAACTGTTTTACTTTGACTGTTTTGAGTCCTTTTATTTTAGTGATCTGATATCCTATTTGAGCTGGGATGAATCCTAATTGTTCCTTGCCATGTACTGATTCTATTTGAATGAAATTCCGAGCAGAATCTTTGTTAAAGAGGTGGAGAATGATTGGTCAATATGTTGTGATGAACATTCTTGAAACTGAAGATCATTCTCTATTTTTATGCAGAATGTTCTCATTGTTGTCGTTTTTGATTTGCTTGACTCTGTTCTTAATTAAAGTCACTCAAAAGCACAAGTTAAATTAACATAACATTTTAGAATCATAATTAACTTTCTTAATTAACCTTTGTTTATTTTCATCAAAACTTTAAATATGGAGTTTGTCTCAACATAAATTATATGTGTTACTATTCCTTTGACCTTATGGTTGACTTTCAACAAGACTACAAGTGCTTGGTTGTTATCTTCAATAACTGAGGTTTCTTTTTCACCTCCAGTAGTAACCACTATGGTACTACTAATAAATCCCTATCAATTAGTTCTTCCAATGATTTGATCATTATGAGATTTTTTTGAGGAAAGGTCAATCGTGAGATAGTTGTAAAAGTGCCAAATGGAAAATGATTCAAACTCATTTAGAAGTTGTTGATGTTCTTCAACCATATCATCATGATAGGAAACATTAGTTTTGATTGGATGAAAGATATTCACTGTCAAAATATTCTGCTCTTGTGGAGAATGTTCTAGTATGAACTTTTTTGTTTAAATTGATCTTTCTCTTAAAAAAAAAAAATTTGCCACTCCATGATCAGACTTTGGAGATGATATTTGAACATTATCAACTTTTTGATTTATCCAAATTTAACATTGTAATTATTTTTCTTCACCATCCTATTTTTTCATCATAAAAATCAACATATTCATAAAACATAATATGCACAATTTCATCTATAGTTTAGGCCTTAAGATTTTATATTCTATAATTTATATAGAATGTAGAATATTCAAAAAATATACTTTGATGATATTTTAAAACAAATTTGCCCATACTTTCTTTCTCATGCAAAACATAGTAATGACATTAAAAAATATCAAAGTATGATATGTTTTGCTTTCTATTTTTCAATAAATTCAGAAGAAGGTATGTTAAAGATATTTTCCAAGATTAAAAACACGGCAAACAATTTTTATGGATTCTCCCCAAAATTACTCTTCAACACTTGAGTCATTTTAAAATTGTTCGAGCCATTTCTTGTAATTAATTTTTTTAAAACAACTTCATATTGTTGGAAAGTTCTTTGACAAGCAAATCATGTGAAATATAGTTTTCATCCAAAAATCATTTGAAGAATGATGTTTCAAATTTCTCTTGATTATTTTTTATAGAAATGACAATTCTTTTTAAAACTCTTAAAAAACGTGATTTTGTTGAAAATTCATCTAAATATAAAACATAGTGATTTTTCTTTAAACTGAAACATGTGGATGTTTGTTTTACATCAGCCATGTGGGATTTTAAAAAATAACTTTAAAATTAATTTTACAAAGTTATTTTTCACATATCAAACATCTTTAATCTATGTAAAATTATTTCAACTAATGATACACATACCTTTGATTTGTTAATGTTTCCAAATGTTATAGAATTTCTAAATATTTGTAATCAGAGGAGGCACCATACTTTTCCATTCATGTATATTGAGCATGATTTGTTTATGTATCAATGTTCTTTCTTGATTGTTGGATGATGTTCCTACATCACAAGTTAGTAATGATTTTGGTATCCTTATTTGTATGGGTCCTTGATGGTTAGTATATCTTCTTCTAAAAGATTTTTTTTCTTATGATAACAATTTGATTCAACATAGCCACTCTTTGAACAATAAGAACACTTCTTTTTTATTCTTGGAGAAAGTTCTGATATGAGACAAGAACGTTCTTCACATGAATGAAGAAACGGATAACGTTATTCGTTTTTTGGAAATCATTGTGCTTTGAATTTTTATCCCTTTTTTTTTTGTAAAAACATATGGAATCAAGATGTCCAATTTTGTTACAGTAAGAACATCTTATATTACCTTTCTCATCCTTCTTTTTTAACATACATTTTTTTTTTCACAAAGGTTTTTCTTTTGAGAAGTTTTGAAACGTAAATCATCTTTGTCAAATATCAATTCTTCAGATATCATGTTCTTTTGAAAGGTTTCAGTGTTCTTTATCAAGTTAGTTAAATCATTTTTCAAATCAAGAACTTCTATTTTTAAAGAGGTGTTTTCTTCCTTAGTTTTAGTACATTCTGAAATATGATTTTGAATGGGTATCTCATTGACAATCTTTTGTTGCTTAAACATTTTTAAATCAGATTCCTGCAGACTTTGAATGACCTTTTTGAGTTCGTTATTCATAGCTTGAACTTTCTCTTTTATTCTTTTTCTTTACGGAGTTGTTCTATTATTAAACCATATTTTTGAGCAACAAAGTTTGAATCACATAAAAGACTATCAATTTTTTTTCCATTTGTTCACATGAAGGACAAAGTTCATAGATGGTTACCTCATTATTTTCTAAGTTTTCCATTAAGCACATGTTGGCTTCTAACATTAATTATTCTTCCTGAATCTTTTCCTGTAACACTGTTAAGTGCTCAAACTTTAGAAGCAGAGCTCTGATACCAATTGAAGTAGCAATGTCAATCACAAGAAATGAGGGTTTGAATTTTGATTTCACATTTTTAAAATTTCCTGTTAAAACTTAAAGAATTTAACTCAAGATAAATCTTGGTTATGAAAATAGAAAAGGAAGAACGTTCTTAGTTAGTGAAAAATACACAATTTAATTTATCTATTTAATTTAATAATCAAAAGACTATAGATAAATAGAGATAAGGAAAGATATATCACTCAATGATTTATCCTGGTTCACCCAACCCGAGTTACGTCCAGTCCTCACAACCGTGAGATTTTTCACTAAGTGTTCAAAATAGATAACGTTCTTGGTTTTTACACCACTAGTTCAGATCAACCTTGATCTGTTACAATCTTCACCTTTCAACCTAGAAAGGATTTTTACAATCACCTTTCATTCTTGAAATAATTTTTACAAACACACTCAATCTAACATAAAAGATATACTTGAGTTACAAATGATGTGTATGATAAAATTGTTTGGGATCTTGAAACTTCTCAACACAAATGATGTGTATGATAAAAATGTTTGGGATCTTAAAACTTCTCAACACTTGTTTTAGATAAATAAAAGACAAATTTAGTAAATAATGATCCAAAGATATAGTGAAGGGAGTTGGAGTTTGCTTCAAGAGTTTTTTGACTTGTTACTTGAACAAGTGTTGGTAGATTTGTAAATTGAACTCTTGCCTTCATCATCCAATTGATCTTCAATTTATAGATGTTAAAAGACTTTGAATATTTAGTTTAAAATGAATATATCCGTTGGACACACTTCGCAAGTGTCAGATATATTTTAAAGCAATTAAACAGGTGTTTATTTGTTGTCCAGAACGTTCTCCAACGTTCTTGACAAAACGGAGAACGTTCTTGCTTTTTGTTCTCATGGAAAACGTGAATGAGTGAGTGAATGAATTGTAACATGTCATTTGGCACTGTTTTGAGTCAGGTTTATGCAAAACTTTTTGCATAATATTGTAAGTACAATATACTTGTGTACATGCTCACAACTCATCAATTTGGAGATCAATCTTGAGGTTGTTTTTCTTCTTTAGGCATTCAACTCGAGTTTTGGGCTTCACCATTGATTTGAGCAGTCTTGATACTCTTTAATATGTGGTTTATATTGTGGAAAATTATCAATTTTAATTATGTCTTTAAAATAGAATTAAAACTAGAATGTTCTTTTGTAAAAACAAGAACATTATTCGTTTATGTTTTGTATGAGTGTTGAATTTTGACAATTGTTATGTGTCAGTCCTTTGTCTTAGAAACATGATATGCTTTATGCAAAAAGGTACAACAGCAGCGTTCTTGCTATCATGGTTGTCCTTGCTCATAGCTCATCAATTTGGAGGTTGATCTTGATGTTTTGTTTTGCCTTTGTTAATCTTATTTGATCGAATCTATCTAAAACAATCTTGTGTAGATTATTAAATTACTCTGTAATGAATACCGATGTTTTGTAGTGTAGATAGATGTACTTTTGTAGTCGAGATCGGTTTTAAATTTCAGCAGATTTTACTCTTTGTAAACCAGAACGTTCTTAGATTAAAGCTGTAAAAATGAAGAATGTTTTTCGTTTCTATTTTGAGTGATTGCTGGATTTTGACAATTCTAACAGTTGTTGTGTGCCAAGTTTTTCTATTTTATACGTGTGTCAGTGATGTAGTGACTTTATCATTTGTGTTCAGTTTGTACTTGTCTGCTTTTTTGTCATCAACTTTGGGGATTAGTATTGCTTTTTATTTTTGATGCATTGTTTTGCTTTTTGTTGATCTTATGGAAATAATATGTTCAAAATGATCTTGAGTATATAATTATGTTCCTTTGTGATGAATATTGGTTATTTGCGATGTAGATTGATATATTTTTGTAGCCCAAATTGATCTTGAATTAAAGAAGACTTTGTTCTGTGTAACCAGAATGTTATTGGATTAAAGATGTCAAAACCATAACATTCTTCATTTTTTAGACTGTTGTCCATAATGATTTTTCTTTTTTCAGAATGTTGTCAAGAATGCCCTTATTTTTCATAATGCTGTCAAGAATGTTCTTCATTTTTTCTGTTTAATATCCATAACATTATTCGTTTATCAGATTTGATCTTGCTTCTTTCAAATGATCTTGCTTCTTTCAAATGATCTTGCTTCTGATTTATACCATAATATGATCATTGATTGTTGTATGAGTGTATTTGATCATCTTCTTCATGAAGATGCTGTCTTGAATATGTAATAATCATTCTCTTGAATGATTGATATATGATACATTCCTTTTGAGATTATTTCATTGTTGAGTGGATACTTGTGCACTTTGATGAAGTGAACGACTTCTTGCTTGTTGACTTATGCAATTCATGTTCCTTAAACAAAACTCAAGTGCAATTATTATAAGACCACCATTCATAAAACTTAATCATTTATTTCATAAGATTTGTTGTCATGAAAACATACATCAAAAAGGTTTTTGCCTCAACAACAACATGTTCGCCAAACACAGTCTCCAACACTGTCGATGAACTGCCTTGTTCTCAATAGCTGCATCCTCATTTTCTGAGATACTTGCATCTTCAGAGAAACTAAGTTGCAATTAGTGTTTGTCTGTAACACTATTACTCCATTAATTAAAATGCTTAACAAACCTATTAATTGACAATGCTAACTCATAATACTCCATCAGGTGTTGCTTGTAAAAACCTGAGGCACCAGGTGGAAAATTCACATTCTTGAAGGCTACAACAAATTTTTGCATAGCTTCAACTTCTTCATTGCCATAAGTTCCAACAGATTTCAAGTGTGCCACACATTTCTCCCTTACATTCCTTGAGTACTCAGGACCACTCAGCTCCCAAATTTTAGACCCTCGAATTAACTTTTCAAAAGGGCCTAAATAATTATCAATTAATCATTCAACTTGCATGAATTTCAAAAACTTATATTTTACATCAGATTTTAAAAATTAATTGCATCTGAAATAGACATAGATGCATATATATATTTTTACCTGAAATGATGTCTCCGTAGAAATCAAGGGTATGGAGCAACTGTTTAGAGGTTTTACCCTTCAATTTAGTGGCAAGTGAAGCCACTGCTATGTCTTATAAATATACTCCAATGAACTTACCTACACCCAAATGTGGATTTTATGTCGCATCTTTAACAACATTTGTTAAGTAAAAGCGTTGTTGTATTATATTTTAAAAATACACGGAGTCTTAGACAATGCTTTTTTTGAAAAGCGTTGTCTTATACGGATGCCTTTTAAAGCACTTTTTTTAGAAAGTGATGTCATATGTACTAATATTTTAAAAATACACGGAGTATGTAAGACAATGCTTTTATAAAAAGCAATGTCATAGAGTCATAAAACGTTGTCATAGAGTCTTTTAAAGCGCTTTTGCTATAAGCGTTGTCTTAGAGTATCATATATATATATATATATATATATATATATATATATAATTATTTACATGTAACTGATTCAAATCAAAACCCTATTTAATTTCTTCATCAAACTTTCTCTCGGCGAAATAATTTCTTCACCAAACCTCTATTTTTGAAATTAACAACTCTATTAGAAAGTTGAATTACCAACTTTTATACAAATTTTCACGTGGATGGGATCAGTTTGAGTGGTCTCAGTTGGATATGGGATTGGTATGCATAAAAGTATTTGACCCAAGGAAAAATCCCAGAATTTCTTCTATTTTATGGGTTTGGAAAAGTGCCGATTTTCAAGAAAGGGAATCTTATGACATTTTAGGAATATTTTAATGCTAGAAAGTTGGATCGGATGGCCTTTGTGTAAATATTATATCGCCCCCAATTTTTATGAGATACAAGATGCTCACTAATTACCTCTCTATTCCCCATCTTCTGGCAGCGATGTAGCATATTCGACACTGTCACATCTCTTGAATCCCCAAACCTTTCTTCGACATAATCCATCTCATCTCCGACCACATAACCCTTTGTATCTAATCTCCAACACAACCCTTCTATGTGGGACCACGTCTCCGACACAACTTCGCCATCTCATCGGCGTCATAACATCTCAACTTCTCCGCCATCGTAAGTGTCGCGCACCACTTATGTTTTTTTTTTTTTTGCCATTCTCGTTCTGTTTCAGTTTTTTTATTTTCTTCTGCAAATTTTAAGGGTTTATATTTCATTGTTAATGTTTCTTTTTCAGTCATTATTATATATCTTGAGTCTTCGATTGGTTGTGTTTATGATATCGTGCTCATAATCGGATTACTGTTGCTTACTTTTCGCTGCTCTAATTTTTTTCTTCTTTTTAAACCGTCTTTGTTGGTTGGTGTTTCAGGTGAAGGTGGAAAACAGGACATGAAAAGTGGATGTAAGCTTCATTCTTTCTCACACTGTGACCCTTTATTTTTTGTTTTCGTTGTGAATTTGTGAATTTCAGAAACACTATTTACATTTGTATAATTTAGGAGTGTTTTTATGATTTTGCTAGCACCTTTAGTAATTAAGAGGAATACATGGCTCAACACTGACCACTAATTGCTAAGAGTAACGAGTACCTCCACACGAAAGAATGGTTCGAATGATTGAGAAACCTTTGTCATTTTATTGAATTTTTTGTGTATAGTAAAAATACTAAATTAAACCGTTAGTTTTATTTGGATATTTGTTTTTATTTTGAAGTACTGTGGAATTGGTTTCAGGCTGGGAGTAGATCTATTGATTTAGAGTTGACAACATTATCATGTGCCAATCATATAAGATATTGTTGATTGGGACCTGAGGTTATTAGTATAATGGTATATAATTATTGTTGATGAAGTTGTGAAGATTGATGTAATGTTATAGAATTAATTTAGTGTACAGAATAATAAATTTTATAAGAATGGATTTTATAACTAATTCACATGTAGGACCTTATTATTATAGTATTTTTTTAATAAAAAAACATTTTTTTAAATAATCACTTTAAGTAGTTGATTATTTGTTTGTTACAGTCTTTTAAAAAAAATAAGAATTAAAAAAAATCTTTAAAGACCTATGACAACGCTTTTTGAAAAAACGCTGTAAAATACCACATACGACAATATTTTTTAAAAGAAAAAAAAACACTTTAAGATACCACATACGACAATGTTTTTTAGAAAAACGTTGTAAAATAAGACACCTACAACAACGCTTTTATTTAATAAACACTATAAATTTCTACTTACGACAACGTTTTTTATAAAAAGCGCTGTAAAATGAGACACCTACAACAACACTTTTATCCAAAAAAATGTTATAAAAACATTATAATTTTCTACCTACGACAATTTTTTTCAAATAAAACGCTATTAAATATCACCTACGACATCACTTTTTATATTTTAAAAAACGTTGTTATATTTTTTAACAGTACTATATACTATAATGTTGTTAAATGCATACAAAAATCGCTCTTAAAATTTAGTTTTGATGAAGTACTTAATGAAGTTACCCTCAATAGTCAAACCTCTCTCCCTTACACCACCGAGGACATATGACTTTCCGGTGACCGGTGACAGGTGGGGTAACTGTCGGTGAGAATTCAATAATCTCCACTTGGATTGAGGTGGTGTATGATGTCGCCGCCATATTCTTATTTTATTTTGTTTGGGAATTGTGTTAAATGTTAAATAATGTAAGTATGTGTCTCTATTTTAATAGGAGGCGGTCGGGCTTACGTGGCATCTATATTTCTAATTCTTTCTAGTCTGCGTTTTATTTTGACTCAGAAAACTATTACTTATTTCTTTATTTATATGATACGGTTGATTTTTCACAAATACTATGCCATCTAAGTCAAATATTATTAATCGATCGACCTTTATGGTTAAGAGTTTCAATCAAAACTAATTCATCCTACGTAGCATCGGCGCTTTTATCATAATGTTACTATAATTTTTCAAAACCATAATTTCTAATATAAACACTTTGAATCTTTATCACTGGCTAATGCTACTTTCCTTTATGTACTAATCCACCGTAATTAATATTTTTTTTTCCCCAATAGGCGTCCTAAAAAATTTCCGCAGCTTAGGTCTATTCAGTCCCTTATGAAACTAATCCTTAAGTAAGCAATTATAAAAAAAAAATCTATTTTTTCCCATACAAAATAGATTTATCTCTCAAATAAATGAATCCAGATAAGATTTTAAAAAATTATGTTTATTTGAAAATAAAATGACTATTTTGATTAACTTTTTAAGATAAATAATTAATAGAAGAAAAAAGAATATAAAATACTTTTCAAATGTTGAACGCTTAAAATATGTTAAGTCTACTTATTTTATTAAATAATTATTGATAAGATATTTTACATAGAACGTTAAATTATCTCTTTTTATAATTTTGTTGCTATAATCCGTAATAAAATGACATTGGCAGTTTCTTTTCCCTTCCTTTGAATTTCATTCACTCGATGGTCACATCACCAAAAGTGCTGGTAGGAAAACTTGTCCAGAAAAAAAAAAAAAAGAAGAAAAAGTATCTTTGTGTTATTTCAATCCCACCATCTACCCACCTAACTCAAGTGGATAATATATACTTTTTTTGACCAGACTAAATCTAATAAATTATTTTAGACAAATATCAATATGTGTCTCAAAGTTTTTTGGCAGAGCAAATGATAATGATGGTAAGGTATTAGATTTAAATTCATGATATGAAATCTAATTTAACAATTTTATATATTTATTAGTGGAGTTAAGTTTTATAAATAATTTTTTTTGAAAATTATTAAATTATAAATTTTATTTTAAAATTTGTGTATTTTTTTTTAAAATAAAAATTAGGAGTGTTTATAAATATAGAGAAATTTACGAATACGATCACTCAAATCATGTTTGTTTTAAATATTAACATTTTGAATCTATCAATTTAACTCATATGATATATATAATTAAAAGTTTTTTGTTAGATGATATTTGAAAATTAGTTGCTATTTTAATTGATTTAAATATTTTATTATGTTTGTCGATATATTTTAAAAATTAAATGATATATTATGATATAATTTTATTATTTTTTAAATATTTAAATTTAATTATATTTTTAAATAAAAATATATTTTATCTTTATAACTTGTAAGTCTAACATAATCTATTTATAATTGAGTTGTTTGATTTGAATTTGAAAAAAATAAGTCAATCATAACCTTGTTCAAAACATATTTTTCTTAATAAAAAATTCTACTGTATATTAGAATTCTCAGCAAATATCTTTAATAACAATGACAATAAGATGTTTCTTTTTGTTTGCTTCGCTGTAGTGCCTTTTTCTTATATAATACTGAAGTACCATACTACCGCCGCACATTATTGAATTTGAATAGTCATCGAGTCACTACTTTAATAACGACTTTGAATTAAAAAAATAAAATTAATTTATCAAAAATGAGAAAGTGAATAAATTATTAATTGATGTTATAATCCTCTAAATTTATCATATATAAATGTAATATATTAATCATTGATTTAATAATTAATAATTGATATTATTTATTTTATTTTTTAGAATAAATTATTTACTTAAAGGAGTAAAATGTTCTTAAAAGATAATAAAGACTCTGAAACAAGATCTTTTTGTGGATTAGATAATTCTTTTTATAAACAAAATTTAAAGTAAAAGACGGTATTTAAATTCAAAAAAGGAAATAATTTATTGTTCGGAGTCGAATTCTCTTTAGACTAACATACTAGAGTTTAAGATAAGGTATACCATACAATAAAACAAATTTCATATTAGTACATCGTATATGCGTGGGGTGTGTAAAAGTTGCAATAAAATCGTTAGGGGTTTATTATTAATATGCAAAAATAAATTTAGATGGAATGATCAATAAAACTCTTTTACATAATGAGTACATATATAATATGAATGAAAAAAAATTAAATTTACGTTGAAATCACCTACAAATATAAAAGAACAGCAAAAAATTATTTAGAAGATGATTTTAGACAAAAAAAGAAAAATCTTAAATCGCTTTTTTTTTTAGACAAAAATGAAGATACACTACGCCAAAAATGACATTTAACGGCGCTCATTTTACAGCGCTTGCTAAACACAAGCGCTGTTGTAAATATATTTTAAAAATAACGGAGCCTTTTACAGCGCTTTTGTTGACAAGCGCTGTAAAACAAGCGCTATTGTAGGTCATATAACGTTTGCGCATAACGTTATAAGGCTTTTACAGCGCTTGTCAAAAAGCCATGTAAAATGAAGCGCTTTCGCGTATCAGTTACAGCGCTTTTTTCACAAGCGCCGTAAACACATGCGCTTTCAAATATTTGAACTACCTAATACATCGCTTTTTTCACAAGCGTTGTAAAATACATGTGCTTTCATTGAATTTAACTATCTGTTATAGCGTTTTTTTCACAAGCGCTGTAAACTACATCTTTTAAATAATTATATACGTTGGAAACCCTCATATCCTCTACATCTTTCAAATAATTATATACGTTGGGAACCCTAATATCCTCTACGTACTGTGCGGCCATCTACGTTGTCTCAGGTATTTTTTACACATGATCTGTTATGTTTTGTTATATATATATATATATATATTAAATCTACTAAAAATTGTTATATATATATTAAATCTTTTCTACACATGATCTGTTATGTTTTGAAATTGTCAAAAATTGTCAAAAACTCATACCACATGATCTGTTCTGTTTTGAAATTGTTAGTTGATATTGGTTTCTTTTTGAAACTTGTTGATATGTTTTGAAAGCTTATTATTTTTGTAACTGCATTTATATAGGTGGTATAATATGGATAGGAAATGGATGTCAGCCAATCGATTGTCAAAAGAGTATGAAATTGGAGTGAAGGAGTTTGTTGAGTTTGCAGTGAAGAATGCAAAAGATCCAAATAGAGTAGTTTGTCCTTGTTTAAAATGTTGTACATAAATTTAGATGGAATGATCAATAAAACTCTTTTACATAATGAGTACATATATAATATGAATGAAAAAAAATTAAATTTACGTTGAAATCACCTACAAATATAAAAGAACAGCAAAAAATTATTTAGAAGATGATTTTAGACAAAAAAAGAAAAATCTTAAATCGCTTTTTTTTTTAGACAAAAATGAAGATACACTACGCCAAAAATGACATTTAACGGCGCTCATTTTACAGCGCTTGCTAAACACAAGCGCTGTTGTAATTATA
>NC_021163.2:17946123-17958273 GCF_000331145.2 Cicer arietinum | reverse complement strand
CGCTGTAAAACAAGCGCTATTGTAGGTCATATAACGTTTGCGCATAACGTTATAAGGCTTTTACAGCGCTTGTCAAAAAGCCATGTAAAATGAAGCGCTTTCGCGTATCAGTTACAGCGCTTTTTTCACAAGCGCCGTAAACACATGCGCTTTCAAATATTTGAACTACCTAATACATCGCTTTTTTCACAAGCGTTGTAAAATACATGTGCTTTCATTGAATTTAACTATCTGTTATAGCGTTTTTTTCACAAGCGCTGTAAACTACATCTTTTAAATAATTATATACGTTGGAAACCCTCATATCCTCTACATCTTTCAAATAATTATATACGTTGGGAACCCTAATATCCTCTACGTACTGTGCGGCCATCTACGTTGTCTCAGGTATTTTTTACACATGATCTGTTATGTTTTGTTATATATATATATATATATATTAAATCTACTAAAAATTGTTATATATATATTAAATCTTTTCTACACATGATCTGTTATGTTTTGAAATTGTCAAAAATTGTCAAAAACTCATACCACATGATCTGTTCTGTTTTGAAATTGTTAGTTGATATTGGTTTCTTTTTGAAACTTGTTGATATGTTTTGAAAGCTTATTATTTTTGTAACTGCATTTATATAGGTGGTATAATATGGATAGGAAATGGATGTCAGCCAATCGATTGTCAAAAGAGTATGAAATTGGAGTGAAGGAGTTTGTTGAGTTTGCAGTGAAGAATGCAAAAGATCCAAATAGAGTAGTTTGTCCTTGTTTAAAATGTTGTACATAAATTTAGATGGAATGATCAATAAAACTCTTTTACATAATGAGTACATATATAATATGAATGAAAAAAAATTAAATTTACGTTGAAATCACCTACAAATATAAAAGAACAGCAAAAAATTATTTAGAAGATGATTTTAGACAAAAAACGAAAAATCTTAAATCGCTTTTTTTTAGACAAAAATGAAGATATGTGTGAGGATTGTTTTATTTTGTTAAATGATATCTAAAAACAACTCCAACATTTACAAGTTCACCAGTGGAGTGTGATAAATTGAAGGAATAATCCAATCACAAAATAACGGTATTTTAGAAATTTAATAACAATAAAACTATAGAATTTTTTTTCCTTTTTTTTTTTACCTTATTAATTTATATTTAAAAGTCACTTGCTTATAAATCGTGATAATTGCATTTTTTTTTCTATAAAATTAAACAAATGGTATGATTACGAGGAATTACACAAACTAATATATCTCTATTCACATGATTTTGGATTTGATGTCTATTGAAATTTCTATGGTAGTATATTTGTTAACTTAATATACGAACTATATCACTTTCATCTATTCGCCGAATCAATCGTCTAGTAATCCACTAGTATGCCATGGTGTGGAGATTACAAATTAGATATGGATATAGCATTTGCTAGTTTTGTGATGCTATCTTCAAAATTAAGTCTTCTACTGCTGCAAAAATGGGGTATCTATTGCTTTAAGCATGACCAAGTATGTGTCAAAGATTCCTCCATATCACAAGGATTATTATTTTATACAATTAACAAAATGGATTGATCCTCACATCCTAAACATTAGGAAGATAGTAGATATATATAGGTAATGAAAGATTGTTGATGTTTTTCTCTCAATTAGGTTTTCAAGATGCTTTTTTTGATGTGAAGCCAGATAAGAGTATGATCCCTAACACTTTGAATCCAAGTTTCTATCAACGTTTTTGGGCAACTTGTGGTGATGATGTTTTTACTGATTGTTGGATTTGGCTGGGACCAGATGTGTTCCTATAGTTTATCAATGCCCCAAATCTTGTTCTCATTTTCAAGTTTGATGGCCCTAGAAGCTAACAGGCTCAAAGGCGTGCTCAGTAAATGCATTTTTGAAAATCAATATGTTTTTATCCTAGGTAGATCTATTTTATATAATATTTTGGTTGCTTTTTGAGTTTGTTTATTATATGAAATCTAAAACTTATGGAAAGATCGGTGATGTTGCTCTAAAGCTTGATATTAGCAAAGATTGTGACCGAATTATATGTGTGTTACAACAATTTAGTACTATGTTATGGTTAATTAATATATTGGGGTCATGTGGTGTTTTGAAGGAATCTTCCATAAGGTGATTTTTTATCTCCATATTTGTGTATTATTTGTTCTCAAGGGCTTTGTTTAGATTCCACAAGCAAATATTAAAAGAGATATTAAGATAGCTCGCATTTGTAGGAATGTTTCAATTATTTATCACTTTTTATTTGTAGACAATTGCTTTTATTTTTTAGGGCATCTAGATAGGGACGCTATAGTGATAAGGAATGTTTTATCTGTTTAAGAAGTTGTCTCGGGTAAATCAATTAATTAACAAAAATCTAAAGCTTTTTGTAGTCACAATGTCCCGCATGCTTTTAAGGATTATGTTACTAATTTTTTTGGGTGTTTAAGTTGGTTTGGGTATATGTAAATATTTGAGCCTTCCGTCTACGAGTGGAAGAAGTAAGAAAGCTACTTTTAAGTCATTGATTGATCAAATCTAGAGGAAAAATTTATCTCGTGTGAGTAAAGAGGTTCTTATTAAATTAGTTATCCCGTCAATAATACCTTCCTATATTATAAGGACTTTCCTCATTCCTCATTTTCTTACAAATGAAATTGAGAAAATATTGAATTTGTTTTGGTTGGGTTGTGGCACAAATGGTTCTCGTGGAATGTCACTACTAGAAAACATGGTTTTAGCATCCGATTTTAGCGTTGGCTCCCGACACCGACGCTAGTAGCGTCAGAGTAGAGTCGGTCTGGCGCACGCTACGCAACAAATATATTTTTGTTCTTTAGCGTGGGTTTTCAGCCGACGCTAAATCTTATTTTTCTAGTAGTGTATGTTGGCTTTTGTGGGAGCGTATCTCTTCGAACAAACACATTAAAGATACGAGTTTACGGAATCTATAGGGCTATATTGTTAAGCAATGATGGAGATTAATTATCAATCCAAATGGGCTAATTACCTGGCTATTCAAAGTCAAATATTATCTTTCAGATATTTTTCTTGGAGTTTGATTGATTGTAATCCTTACAATGCTTGGCGTAGTATTTGGACAACAAGATTATTGTTGAGAGATGGTTGCAAGTGGAGCATCCAAAGTGGTAGTGATATTTCTGTGTGGAAATAAATTTGGTTGATTGATGGTGTCAATCTTATTCCTTATGTGGACACACACCATATACTTAATCAAATAATTGTTGGAAATTTCCTCACTCTTTATGTCAAATCATGGAATACTCATTTGATCCATTATTTGTTTGAAACCCATAACGCTCTTCGTCTTATTAATGTGCTAATCTTTAAAATTGTGCAGATGGATGGAGTTATATGGAAGTGTGATAAAAAGCAAGAATTACATTAAAAAATGCATTGTTTTTGCATGCCTAATGTCTTGAATGTTGACAATCATCTTTAAGTTACAAATTTATTGTGATATATTTTTGTAATTTTTTATCAATCGGTGTCGACTTGTGACGAAAAAGGATAATTGACCTATGAGCTGTGTGTTGTATGATTCTAGTGAGGAGGTAGCTTTCACTTAATCTTCGTGTGTTGATCCAGTGAACAATGTTGGGTGAAACGTGATTTGTGAATTGTGTTGTAACCTCAATTGGAAAGTGAAACTCATAGTTTGTTAGCTATTGTAATTGGGTCCTTGAGCTTTGGCTGAAAAATATTGACTTTGAGTTAGATTTCAAACGAGTTGTTGATTCTTTAATAATCTTCCGGACAACATGTCTAACTTTGAGTCTATCATCAAGAATAATAAGCATTATTTCTCATTGTTTTTTTGTTAACTATTAAGTTGATTTCATTAAGATACGAGCAAACGAGGTAGCTCACGCCTTAGCGGAGGTAACCACATCTGTATCTCGCTACCATATATTTATGAGCAATGTTATGGTCACACTCAAGCACACATTTTATTACAATGCCACATCACTCTTTTTACTAAATCGTCTAACAAGATTTTGACACGACTGGTTTGAACTACATTGTATGTCAACCTCGACAGTCAAATGTTCGGTGATGTCATTCATCTCACTAAGTCACCACACATATAAATCACCACATCACCACTAAGATTTACTCTCACTAGACTATTTACTTTTGAAATATGGTTTTAATAGAAACGTTGGTTGGAAAATAGTTCAAAAAATGGCAAAGTGATGGGTTCATCACCAGACTTAATGTAAC
This sequence comes from Cicer arietinum, assembly GCF_000331145.2. NCBI lineage: Eukaryota > Viridiplantae > Streptophyta > Magnoliopsida > Fabales > Fabaceae > Cicer > Cicer arietinum. The sequence goes on along the minus strand of NC_021163.2, from coordinate 17,954,023 downwards.
ACATGATATAATCATGGAAATCGAAAAGCATGTAGAAGAGGACTCAAATATGATCTCCAATTGTGTAATTGGTGCTTGTGGCAATTGGAGAACTGTGGAGAAGTGATATTTTTTTTAGTTATTTTTCACAAACTATGGTTGATAAATGTAGGAGAAGAAGAACAAAAATGTCGAAATAACAGGAAAAAGATTAGAAGCGACAATTGCAAATTGGGAAGGAGGATGAAAAAAAATGGAGAATGATGTAGAAGGGTTGGTTGTTGTTTTTGTATAAACTCACAAGGTTGGTTGTTGTTTTTGTATAAACTCACAAGGTTGATCACAGTCGGCGATAATGTGGACTCGAAGTTATGATACTCTGATCTAAACTCTTTCTTCTCGTGTGCTCTAGCTCAAAACAAATGGTGTACATACAAATATACTATGACGTCAAAGTAAGGTAAGGTGCAATTGTATACAAGTATATTGAGTAATTAGTAATGTGTATAGTACTTGGGGATGAACCTCCTATTTATAAAGTGGTTTGACTCATATCCATTGTAGTCTTGCTACTATTATTGGAGGTGACCATTGAGGTCATTGTAGAATTGATGTTACCTAAAATGTAACTGTACACGAATTAAAATGATAAACACTATTTAGTTTAACTATAATATGCGATGTGTTGAATGCTGACAACACATCAGTGCTTCTAATTCCTTATTTTCATATTGGTGCATGTCAAATGATTTAATATGAAGTTGAACATCGAAATCATCGTGTAAGGACTTTATTAAATTGAACCTCAACATCATATTTTTAAGTTGAAACTTTTAGACCCATAATAATAAAACTGCCATAGAGGTAGCTTAGAGCATCTACAACGGTGAACTTAATATGGGTTCTTTAGATGGGGTCCACTGTGCCACATCATGTTGAAGCAATTCACTCATTTTCTATTCCAACGGTGAACTCAACCTGATTCAAGTTCTACTATTCTACATCACCATAAATCAACTCATTTATTTTTTACGGTTTAACTTTTAAAAAATCATATTATATTCCACTACTTTAATTTATACATTAATATTTAATTTTATGATAACTTAAAATGTTAATTTAAATGGAAAAATAAATAAAAAAGTAGTTAATAAATTTTTTAATAAACTTCTGTGAAAAAATTGTGAAGAAAAAGTATGAGTAACAAATTGTTTCTATTAATGAGGTAACAATCGTAATTAAAGGAAAAAAAAAAAAGGCTAACGCTGGTATATTAACTAAAAAAAAGCTAATGGTTACAAAATTATTATTATTTAATAAATTAAAAAGAAGTTAACGGCTATAAATTAATAAAAAATGATAAATTTATTATTATTAATAAATTAATAAAAGGTAGCGGTTATAATTATATTATTATTAAATTATGAAATTAGATAGAAAAAAGAAGAAAAAAAAAGGTAACTGCTATGAAGCACCGTTCCTTCTTGACAGTACCGTGATGACACTTTGGCACAACTCCAACGGTGAACCCACAAAAAACTGGAAGTTAAGTAATTACACACTGGCGAACGAACTCATTTTCACTCCCGTTGTAGATGCTCTTAAGTGGGTTGGAGACTTTTAAAACAAAAAAAAATATACAGAAAAAAAGTTAAGATATAGAACCGGACGAAAAAGGTAATTGATTCAAAAATTTGGATACGTGGCATGTTAATATAATATGTGAGTGTGTGAGATTTTTGATTGTATATTAGTGAAATGATATGTGTTTTTATCCTTAAATTAAATAAAGTAAAAAAGAGAAGCAAATTTAATTTAAGTAACTTTGTGTAGAAATGATATAATTTTTAGGCTAAATCACATCCGTGGTCCTTAACTTCATATAACGTTTTAGTCTTTTATTTTTATTTTTATTTTTTTTCTTCTAAGTTGGTCCTTTATTTTAATTTTAATTTTAAATGATAATTTGATATTTTATGTTTTAAAAATATCAACAATGTTGTTCTTTTTTTTACAAAAATTTTAAAAGATTATCAAATTTTTCAAATAAAATCCATAAAATTCATTATCATCTTCAATAAATACAAATTTAATAATTTCATTCTTTATTTGATGTTGTTGGAGATAAAAATATGAGATTATTTGAATATTTGAGTTATGCATTTGATGAAATTTACATTATATTGAAGATTATTATTAATTTTATGGGTTTTGTTTAAATTTTTTTATGATCTTTTTGAATTTTTGTAAAAAATACAGATAACGATATTTTAGAATATAAAATATAAAATATAAAATATCAAATTATTATTTAAAATTAAAATAAAAAAAAATAAATGTCCATAGATGTAATTTAATCTAATTTATATTTGTATGAAAAAATAATGTAAAAAACGATGTCGTATGTTCAGTCTCAGAAACGGCAATCTTCACCCTCTCGCGACACCTGAAACAAAGCAAATATCAATTATCAAAGAAGATAGATAGATACCAAGGACTCGAAGCAAGATTGCATTCAAATTTCGAAACCGCTCTGTTATTCTTCCCAATTCATCAAACCCTAGAAATCTGTTTCATGCATCTATTTTCTCTTCTCTTCCCAATTTCATAACGTTGACTCCAATCTGTCGCAAAACATGTCGTCTTGGTTGAGATCTGCGGTCAGCAAAGCCGTCGAGGTCGGCAACAAAAACAATCTCACTCGCACCGTCAAAAACTACGCCGACACTGTCGTTCAACACGCCGGACAAGCCGTCGCCGAGGGTGCCAAAATCCTTCAAGATCGCATTGTAAAATCCTCATTCATTATTAATTCCTCTTTTTAATTAAGAAATGCGTATTCACTTGCAAAGTTGCAATTTTAGGCGTAATTTTAATCTTAACTAAAATTCCTCCTTAGACTGTATCTCTACTCAATACACCGAAACGGAGATACTACACTTTTTCTTCAATATTTGATAATAATTTAATTTAATTTACAATAGTTTGGGGCACAAGTTTTATCATGTTGCAAGTGACCTTAATAAACCGTTTGCGAGCTCAATTAAATTCTGGTTTATGTAGTTCAAATTAATATGCTGTGTTACTATCAGGAGTTCAGGATATGTAGTGTTTTGAAAAATGATTTTTTTTTGTTGGGTAGGAATCAAACTCGGTAGCCCGAGATTTACAACACTTACACACACTGTCCACCAACCACTTACGGTAGACCCTCTGTGAGTGTTTTTGGAAAATTGAAATGAGAACGTTTAGAATACAAAATTGACTTTATGGGGACCCTGCAGGCAGCTAGGAATTATAGAAGTGTTGCACAGACAGTTAAGAGATTGGAAGAAGCTGCTGTCTCGTATAGGGGACCTGAGAGAGTACAGTTGCTTAGAAGATGGCTTGTTGTTCTAAAGGAGATTGAGAATCTATCTGCAGCATCGGCTGAAGGTAAAGAGACGACTCTGAAGCAACACCTTGCTGTTGAAGAAATAAAGGAGAACCCACAGAGACCATCTCTGGTTAGAAACCTTCCTTCCATGCAATCATCTTAGTTTGATATAACTTATTTTAGGGCGTTACTGATTTGCAATTTACCATAATTTTTTTGAGTATCTATGAAATTATGCTGTATTGAATCTAATCTCTTGCTTTCTAATTCTGGAGATTATCTGAAAATCTGGAGATTACAAACGCCTCTATGTTTTCCCACTACTACTGTTTGCCGAAATGCTGCATGGTCTTTCCCTGTTTTGGGCGATGATATAATTTGTGGCTAGTTGGCTTCTGTTTTTATTGAACTGTCCAGTGCTGAGTTATTTAAATTTTAAATATAGAAAGTCCATTGATATATTAAAAAGTATTGTGTTGCATCAGGTGAAAAATACTATGTGTTTATCATTGCAGATCACTGATACGTAAATTTTTAATTTGTTAACAGAATCCTTGAAATCTTGAATGCAATAGGTCCACTTTATTTTAGATGTTTGTTTTCATTAATCTATTGGTTCTTGCCAGGTTCTTTATTTTGATTCTGATGTTGGAGGAGAACCACTAAATTTTCGTGATGTTTTTCTTCAAAGTCATGCATTGGAGGGTATAGCACTATCAATGGTATGTTTCAGCGATGTTAATTATTATGTACAATTATGCTGAAAGCTGAATTTCCTATGGTATATTGGTATGTAAGCTTATGATTTATTCTGAGAATAGACCTATAGGTGGTGTTTTGCTCGCATATGTAACAGAATGAAACGATTTGTTCTCCTTAGTTCTCCCCTCCCAGAGAAACCAAGATGTATCAATTGTTTAATTTTATATCCGATTATGATCTATCTTTCAAATTCACCAAAATAGGACCAAACCCTTACATCTTATGTGGACTTTCTCTTTAACTTGTACACCCATAGCCACCATAGTGTTTCAACAAGTTCCAGCAAAAAGGGTGCAGACAGAGTTGCCTGTTCACAAGAAATTTGTGAAATGAGGCATTACGTTAACTTGGTAAAAGCCCAAGATAGTTTGAGTGTTATATAATAATATTTTATATATTTATGTATCTGTGTATGTATGTTTTTCATTTTCTTTTCCCCTTCTTGTTGTCTGGGAGGAGGTGGAGTTAGTATCTAATATTTATAGGTGCATTGCATGTCCAGTAAATTTAATGTAAACATTGATTGATTTAATTTCTTCATATTTTCACAAGAGTTAATAACTTCTTTTGTTAATATTCCATCAATGATATCTGAATTAAGTTGGTTATATCTTTTTGTTCCTTTATTTTTCTTTGATGTACAGTTATTGCAGCTTCATGTTATGGTAGTATCCTCATAATGGTAAAAGAAGATCATTCTGGATTAGTATACTTTTCTTGTAATTGCTGATAATGGAGGTTAACCGCAGGGTTAACTTTTTTCTATTCTTCAGATTATTGAAGCTCCAAATGAAGAAGAGGTTTCCCTTCTCCTGGAGATGTTTGGGTGAGTCTACTAGTGTTATACATTTTTCGAAGGTTTCATTTATGATTTGCAATTGACAACATGCATGTGGTATTTATTGGTATGACTCCTGGATTTTATGCATATGACTTTGGGACTTGTGACTCTTGTATTTGAAACCTCTACATTTTTTTTCTATGATTTATACAACCATTGTTTTATAATTGTGTCATTGTGATTTGTGAAAATAGTGTCTTTGTCATTGGAATTTTAGTTTCATCAACATCTTTGCGAGAAGTTTTTTATATTTCAGTTGTGGCAAAGATATGTGCAAACATTTTTTCATCATCTTTTTCATATAGGCTTTGTCTTACTGGGGGCAAAGAAGTTCATAATGCCATAGTAAGCAGCTTGCAAGATTTGGCAACAGCTTTTTCAAGCTACCAAGATGAAGTACTGGTAAATATGATTGTGGCCTCACTCATGTCTACAGATAGTTATATTATTCAGCAGTACATGCTTCCTATGTTTACTCCTCCCTTATCAATATTTTCATTCACGTTTATGGTTCAATTTAAAGTACACATTGACATTGTTAGCTCCTTGAGTTATATTTTCCTTAGCTAACTTGGGAGTTTTTAGCTCAGAAAATATCTAAAATTAGTAAGCTAACTTTATGCTGTCTGAAAGACTATTAGGACCAACAAATAAATTATCTGAAAACTTTGTAGCAAAAAGTAAATGTATATGATAGTGGGTTGTAAAAAATCTGCAGACATTATAAAACCAACACACACATTTTTAGGTATATAGCTGTAGGTTTTTGTGTGTTCGTTCATGCATTTAACAATTTCTAATATGTTTACGCTGTTCTTCAGGTGAAGCGAGAGGAATTGCTTCAGTTTGCGCAACGAGCCATCACTGGGTTGAAAATCAATTCTGATCTAGCAAGGTCGGTATGAAACCTGGGATTTCAATGTCTTTTTATTCATACCATTTCTGCTAGACACCTAAGTTTTTGGTTTTATCCGGAGTTCATATTCCAAGAGTTGGTAGATTGTGTTGTGCAAACTGTTTACTTAATTGATGTTTTCTATTACAAGGACTTTACTTTATTGATGTTAATCCTTTCTCCTGCACTGATTATTATGTGGTTTTTAAGCTATAATATCATTTAATTATTTAAATAATTTGTGTGGCTATTTTCTAGTAAGGAGAATGTTGCAATAGGGTGTTCTAAATAAATGTTAAACTAGTAAAATCAGTTTTGTTTTCCTGAAAATATCATACATAACATGAATAAACATCTTCTTTTTCTTTCCCATGCATAAAATAAATGATTAGACATCAACTCTATTAGCAGGTTAATTAACTAGACATGACACTTATATAGATGACGGGTGTGGCAGTGTAGGGGTGGTTTGACCCAACACAAATGTGGCTATACCTCATCTGGTGTAGGTTCAGAACACTCCAGTTCAGAACTCCACACTCATATTGCCAATTGGATTCATGATTACTGCTGTAATATAAACATGGGAAAAGTGGTCGACTATCTAGTGCACTTTAGATCTTGATATTCTTTCTAACTGCAGAATAGATGCTGAAGCCTCTAGTCTTAGGAAGAAGCTCAGTGAGATAACAACTTCACAGGGGCTTGAAAATAAAGGTGATTATAAAGCTGCTGAGGAAAGACAAGCAACCCTAGAGGTGTGTTTCTGTCATAACTTCCTTGATGTAGCTTTGTTTTGTCAGTGATGAATTTTGCACTGTGACTAATATAATAATATATGTGTTGGAACAAGGTTATTTGCAAACTAATTTGGGTTAACATTTCAATAAAATTTTGAATAAGAAATTTTTATTATCATTTTTTGTCCCATTTGTGCTCTTTTCTGTTGCTTTTAATAGAAAAAGCGCTTTTTAATTAAAGGGATTGTTGAAGAAATTTATAATAAGTATTTTAGTTCTTAAAAAATCTAAAAGTAGGCTGTTTTTCAGAAGGTAAAAAGAATAGCTTGTAGGAAAAGAATCTCAAAAAACCAACTTGTATCATTCAATATGCTTCTCTGCCTATGATCTTATTTTGCCCTTTTTTTCTTTACGAAAGAGGTGTTACTAGACTATGAATTCCTTATAGTTTCTTGAATTCTGTGGGAGATTTTCAAGCTCCAAATGAAGAAGAGGTTTCTCTTTTGTCACCCCTTGCCCCAACAAAAATATGACATTTATCAAATGTTGAATTTTATCCTATTAAAAATATGTTTTGGATGTTGAAACTTTACAGTTCGATTATTGATAAAATCTGTGGTGCTTTCATACTTTTATGCTTGAATTTTTTTTGTTAGTTTGTATGCTTCACTTTAATAGTTCAGAATTCAGAAATCCATTATGAATTTAATTCCAATAAGTTAAATTTTTGGAGTTTTGTAAGCAAGGTTTAGAGGAGAATGAAGCATTACTAATGGGTGATTGACTTGTTTAATACATGTATACATTTAGTTACTTTTTTATCTTCTTCCATGTTTTTAGATTAAAAAAGGAGTGTAACAAGCCAACCATTTTACAGGCTTTAAAATTCGCGCTAGCACAGATTAGAATTTGTTCCAAACTGGAAGGATTATTGCTGAAGAAAAAAAATATAAGCAATGGAGACTCTCCTGAAGTTCATGCCCAAAAGGTACAATATCTTTTTTCCCCTAAGAGTTTCTTTTGGGAAGGGAGGAGAAAGGAGAACAAGACGTGGAAGTTGTATTACCTTGTTTGAAAACCTAATTATAGGTAGGAATCTAAATAAGAATAGTTTACCTCGAGAGTTGAGTCTACTAACACAAATATTGAATCTCTCGAAAATGGAAACTAAAATGTAATGAAAAGGTGCTTGTATCATTTATAATTTTACAACTACCCTTCTCTTCTCTAGTTGTCAATCTTTCCCTCTCAAAAAAGTTGTCAATCTTTTTCCAGTAATAGGGGGTGGTTGGTTATCACTCGGCATT
>NC_021163.2:17928347-17945795 GCF_000331145.2 Cicer arietinum | reverse complement strand
GGCATTCAAAAGGGAAAACATTAACATACCTGAAAGTAGCAGGTGCCTTAAAGGGACCACTGATAATCCCATTTGTTCATACCTCAACTATTGTAAGAAGGAGTGGGATCAATAGAACTTGCAATAGGAGTTGTATCATATATGGTGATATTTCCAGACTCAATGGAATGCTAAGTTTCATTTATATTTTTCAGTTGTATAACTGTATTTGTAACTGAATGTAGTTCTGCAGTATCTTTCTATTGTTATCTATTTATAACAATGCTAGCATGTTTATAAGTAGGTTGACAAGCTGAAGGTCTTAACGGAATCTCTTGTTAACTCTGCTGCAAAAGCTGAAAAGCGTATTTCTGACAACAGGTACACTGTTAAACAATGAAATTTTCTGTTAGTGTTCTCTCTTGATTCTGTCACCTGAATTCACGTTTTTACTCTAAGGACGAAACTCTGTATGTTGATTTCATGAACATCTTTTCATTATTACCTCACTTTCTCTTTTCATTGTTAGAAATTAGATGAAAATGCAATCAGGGGTAACTAGTGAAAGATTGGGAGTAATCTCAAACTTGGGGACCGAGTAGTAGTCTGCAAACTAATGCTTAAATTAAATAAACCTGCCTCTAGAAATTAGAAACCAGAAACCAAAGTCCAAATAGCTTAGACGAAGTAAAGGTTCACTAATTAAAGGCCGCATTTTAGACCCTACTAAATACCAATTTTGAAGACCTAAAATGCAAATGACAGACTCCCATGAACACAGATATAAGCTGTAAAACAGCAAGATGCTACAGCAGGTCCACTATCAAATCTAAACAAAATTATTGAAATATTTGGGCTCTCTAGTGAAAAATATTTGCATCTTTGAGCTCACGTCTTATGGATTTTGCTGCCTACATCATGTGGGTACGGGTGAAATTGACCAGTGATTTTGCCATTTTGGTGGAGGGGGTTAATTTCTTCCCCTGCGACAGAGATAATTTGAGAGCTGTTATTGGAGACATTCCGCTGTTTCTGGCTCAAAACCAGAAAAATTGAAAGATTAATTGTACCATTTTTTCCAGTCAATCCTGCCTATCAGTGACCATACTGAATGGTGAAAACTGCTTTTTTCTTTTAAGAAAAAGTGGAAGCAAACAAGGAAGTTGCTTCTAGGTAGAATTTTTTTAGATGTCTTAGCATGGATAATCAGGTGACTGATTCAAAGAATATTCTACCTTCTGCTTACGTTGCCTTCTAGTTCTATGCTCAGTTTATGTAGATGAAACCATGAAACAACCATGTGACTAAACAGGGTCTTATTTTTCTTTTATATAATAATTGCTTCAGATACCAAACACTAAATCATATCTTCTCCGTGCCTCTATAATTTGACAGACTACAAAAAGAGGAGGCATTAAAAGTTCGTGTGACTAAAGGTGATGAAACTAGTGAAAAGGAGAAGGTAATGTGTTGAGTAGACCAGCATGACCTTTATTGTGTCAATTATCACTAATCTGTCATAGATGTGTTGTATTGCAAATGAAATTTCATGATTTTATATATGGCCAGGTTATTATTGCTATGCATGTCTAAAATGTCAAATGTAATTGTTCGAATATAGGAAATATCTTATAATAACATTATAATGTCAGCGTATCTTAGTTTTTCTCGTATCGATTGTTATTTAACTTAGCCCAGACCATTCAGTCGGACTGGAAACCAATAACCTGGCCGGTCTGAGCATCTCATCAGATCGGACATGTATCTAACTCTGAACAGACTGATAAAACTAGACTGGTTTTTGAAAAAATTGGTGACTCGGACATATGTTGAATCGGCTGAGTTTGAAAAAAATGGAAAAGATCAGAGGAGAAGCTTCCAGTAGACGAAGGGGTCTTTGCACAGCGTTTTTCTGCAGAAGTGTGGTGAAGTACTCCGGTGAGATATGTGGTCCCAATCTCGTGATGGGAGTTGAAGTGAAAAAACAGAGAAGAGAAGAAAAACAAGACCCATGGTAGACAAAATATGCACATGCTGAGTGAATGATAAAAAAAACGCAGAAAAACAAAAGTAAATGGTGGGTCTAGAATATCAAATGTGATAGGAAATAATATTAAATGAAAGAGATTAGGGTTGCATGTGTTGTACTTCTATTTTTGGCTAGTCATGGTATTGGGCTTTGGTCATGATAAACTAACTTATATATTAATATAATAATAACTGATAAAAAGTAAAGAGATAAAAAAAAACATTGTTACACAGGCACCACTTATGTAGGGTGCAGGTTCTAAACAAATATAAAGAAGTGTAAAAAATAGACTGTCGGATTCGAACCTATGATAAAAGGGATATAAGGATGTGACAATCCAACTGTACCTAGCATCATTAATCAGTAATAAGCACACATAAATACATATGTCAAGTAAAACTGTTTAAATGAAATATAGACCAGTTTGTATGGTTCAACTAGCGACCCACTAGTTTGGCCATTAACCTAGTACCGTAACCGAGTCGACAACTGGTCAGAGTTTAATAACACTGCTTGTATCATTCAAAATTCTTATTGTTTCTCTTCTCTTTTATTTTAAACTCCATAACTTCAATATTTACAAAGACTGTTGAAGCATGAATATTGTTGTGTGAATAACAGGTCTTCCATCTGTTGTAGAGGGACAATTAATTTTTGTTTCTTCTTCGATTTTGTTTGCAGGAACTGACAGCTGAAATATCTGAACTCCAACAGAAAAAAGAAGATCTTGAAGCTGAATTGAAAAAGGTACCAGTCATATTCTTTATCATGAAACTGTTAGCTTTTTTATAATAATGTTTTTGGTGTTAAAGTTAGATTGTACAGATTTTGGAACTTTTTGAGTGCTTTTCTGCAAATTGAATACAATTTTGTCGATAGAACCACTAACCTCTAACCCTTCAGTATTTTCACACTTCGTGAGCAAAACATGTTAATCTCTTTATTTAAACTGTATACAGTATTAAAATTTCAACTGAATTCATTGCTTCTCACCTAAGATTCTGCTCCATTGCTCCTTGTTTTCCCTCTTTATATGTGTGCGATCTTCATCAATAGTTTTAAACAATTATGATTCTTTGTGATATTTTACTTCTCTACTCTGCGTGCCAGTTTTACATTCTCGTATGACACTCTTGTTTTGATAGGTGAAGTAATATACTACCTCACACTATATGTAAGAGTAGAGAAGTAAAATATCACATTAAAGAATCATAATTGTTTAAAACTATTGTGAATTAATCACATGAAACGTGTCAACAATGTGTGCACCTTTCCAAAATTATTCTTCAATTATTGAGAGAAAAAATGATCTTTTAGTTCTTTCCATTTAATTAGGGGTTAGGGATTTTTTTTTGAAAAAGTAATTAATGCACCTTGTAAATTGAACAAGGCCTTACAAAAAGGAACAAATTTTATTTTACAAGAGAGTCTTACATATAGAGACGAAAGTAATATATTCTAGACCCAAAAGAATCATGAAAATAAACTTGCTTAAGGAAATATTTGATTATCTTTATGGATAAACTTGCTTTGTGGCTCTCTTTATTATCAGTTGCTTCATTTACTCCCATGTGATGCACTACTTCTTGCAACCTAGTGTTGCTACTTTTTTACATCCTTATGAATGATGCATAGATGTTATTGGGGAAACCTTTTATTGCCTAGGTTTTAGTTTGTCAATTTCTATGCAAATGAAAATTTAATTTTGTTCTTTCAGTTAAATCATAATATTAATAAAAGATAGTTTATCTTATTATATGATTATCTCTGTGTAGCTCTTTGTGAAATCATTTTTGTAAGTATAATTTAGTAATATATTAATAATTGAAATTTGTCTTATGAGGTATAGATTAATACTTCTTTATCTGCTGCTCAAGCACGATTGTGGAATGTGAGGGAAGAGAGAGACCAGTTTGAGGAAGCAAACAATCAGATTGTTGAACATCTGAAGATAAAGGTTTGAAATTCTCTTTTTCTTGGCTGAGTATCATGTTAAATCAATGTTTGCTTAGTACAATGTTACTCTCATGACAGGAAGATGAACTTTCAAAATCAATTAGCTCATGCCGGGTAGAATCAGATGTTATAAAAACCTGGATTAACTTTCTGGAAGATACCTGGGTTCTCCAGCAGTCAAATACAGAAATTTACGAGAAGCAGGTCAAGTATGTAATTGAACTTGAGTAATGAATGTTTTAATATCTGTCAGAAGTTTTTTGAGTGAATATACTCTATATATACACAAGGCGAGGTTTACTAATATTTGTCATTAGCTGTAGCCTATAGTCCACCTGATAGAACTGCTACTGCAGGATGAACATTAAAGTTAAAAAGTTTGATCAATATTAAAAAAAAGATTGGGGTTATTCACCGTCTCCAATCCCCTATTATCAAGAATGGGAAAAGAGCTTAAGCTCTCAGGGAGTTGGAGAGGCTCTGATCTCTTTTAATTCCATTTCCAATGACCCCAAGACTATTTCCCTCTCATCTAGCTGCCTCCTATATACTCAGTATATTCACTGTCACGGCCCAATTAATTGCCCACTAATACCAACTAAATCCAACTGGGACTGCAGTCACCCGAAATCTAGAATAATTACTGTGCCATTGTTTTTTATTTTATTTACAATTCAGGCAATTATTTACTAATGCTTTTGTTTGTGAAGTGATGAATTGGAGAGACATGAGGACTATTTTGTGGACTTAGCCATTCAACTTCTTACAACTTACCAGGTATTACATTTCCTTTTCTTATTCACACGATGGGTGCAAAATGGAAAGACTCGTTTCTGTTTCCCTCCTTTTTTCCCATGTGTAATATGACCTACTTTGTTGTCCGCAGACAGAGTTAGAGCCTTGTATTAACCATATTGGAACATTTGTTGTGAACCTCAAGAATTTGAGTCAGAGGTAATATATTTTCATTAAACCTTGTCGTACGTGGGCACTTTTTTAGCTGGAAATTTCTGTTATGGTGCAAATTGTGCACACTTTCAATACAAATTTGCATTTTTGCATATCTTCATTTGTATAGATGCCTGCACTCACATTTTTTTTTTTTTTTGAAAATAACTGTGTTGTCAAATAGTTAAAAGTTTCATTCGTGCACAAGTATTAGACTTAATTTAAAAATGTATGCACGTGTATTGTCAAGTATTTATCTATCTATTTCCTTAATTTTTCTTGAGGTGACAGGTTAGAGATGACGGCCAGTGCAGATACCGAGGATTCAAAACTATTAAGTCCGAGGAGAAATCTCGAGGAGGAATATTTGACCTATGAAGCCAAGGTAATATGTGACTTGGAGTGATTTTGCATTGCTGGTTTGTTTATCTGCACCTTTTCATATTATTTCTCCCCTACCGGAAAAAATGCACCTTTATCCTGGATCATTTCATTTATTTCAACTCACCGGCTTCAACTCTTAGAAACAATAGTGTAGACTTTTTTGTAGCTGTTTGAAATTTTTCTGTACAATTTTTTGGACTGTTCAATTTTGTGCTGTTCACTTAGCATGCCTGACCCTCAATATCTGTTCACTTAGCATGCCTGACCCTCAATTTTGTGCTGTCCATGTTTTCTTGTTTCAGATTATTACTACCTTCAGTGTAGTGGATAACATGAAACAGCAGTTTTATGCTCAACAGGGGAAAATTTCCAGGTTTTGGATTTTCTTTCTAAATAACTTTGTTGGGTTTCTTTGCTAACTTGTGAACTGATTAATATAAGTTCAAAATAAATCTAATGTGTTAAGTTGGAACTTTTTCTTATTGGTTGTGACTCTCATGAGTCATGACCCGATAATACCTGTTAAAACTTTAAATTCATTCTGTTTTCTTCCCTGCTAGAACATCTTATCATTTACTGATATGTGCAAGTGGTTGTCATTAATTCTACATATAGAAATTTATGTTGCCTTCCTTCTTATACTATAATATTTCCATTTACCTTCGCCTATCGCATTCATAATCCAGCAGGAAAGATGAAGAGAGAGTCAAAGAGCTGTTTGATGCCATTGAAAAGTTACGAACTCAATTTGAGTCTATAGAGAGACCGGTTCTTCAACTGGAGAGCCCGACTGCAAAGACTGAAACATTACCTTCTGAGAAAAAGTCCGACGGTACACCTTCACCTCCTGCTTCTGTTCGAGGTACTGAGTTCTCAAAGACAGAGACAGACGAACAACCAAAATCACCTTCACCTTCTGCTTCAGTTCGAGGTACTGAGTTTTCAAAAACAGAGACAGATGAACAACCAAAATCTCCGTCAGTTAAGTCAGATCAGGTATGGGATCATGAAGCTGAATTAGCCAAGCTGGAATCTGAGTTTGGAAAAGTTGGTCAAGATTATTCGGCAGAGGAAATTGGTGATTGGGAATTTGATGAGCTTGAAAGAGAATTTGTATCTGGTAATTCAGCAACAAAAGATTAGTTTCTGAGACATTAATGCTTGCTGTTGTAATTTATTATGAAGCAAATGCAAGTATTATATAAATTTTTAAGCTATAGGTCAGCTGTTGATGAAGCTGCGTGATCAGATGCCTGAATTTGTAAAGGTTAAAGATCATAATTTGTTAATTTTTCTGTAAAGTACTGAATTTGTAACACGTAAACTATTTGAAATTATTAGCATGGTTGTATATTTTAAACAAAGGATTAATTTGGTGCTGAGATGAATGTTAGGATTGGATTTTGGCTCATGCTAATATGCCATAGACTCCTGGAACCATAAATCAGACTACTAGACAAGTTTTAGTCTGTCCCTTTCCACCATTATTTTACTTTTCACTCTATTTAGTATCCACGCGAATTAGCTCATATCTTCCAGTATTATTTCAAATTTGTACTGGTAATATTACTTAATGCAAAGGGAATGAAAAGTAAACATTTTCATTCATATAGGTAAATCTTGGCATGGATGATATCTTTGATCGGGCAAGAAGTAAATTTTCATGTAATCTCTTTTTTGAAATAACAATTTATCAAATAGTTGCGACAGGGCTGAAGCTTCATCAATCTTGACATTAAATTGTTTGCTAAATGTATTTCACAACTTTTAATATATTTCAAACAAAGTTTCGAATGAAATGAACTTTTCAAGTAACATAACAAGGGTATAAGCCTATGCTGTTGATGATTTTTCAGTATGCTAACTCATCTCAAACATTGCATATTGAGAGAAAAAGAATGAAAAGATAGGACCTTGTTAAAATATTGGAAAAGAAGAGAAGAGGTAAAGCCCAAAGTAGGTAGCAAAGTCTTGAGGCATTCCGGGCTTCATTCCACTTCCTCCACCATTATTTGTCGGGACATTTGGTTGGCTCTTTCTCAACTCAATTTTATTCTGCGTGTTCATTTACTATACTTTATTCAGTTACAATAGGACTTGAATATTGAAAATGGAATTATTAATCAGAAAAGCAGTTAAGTTAGATGCAATAAACACAGACATAATAATTAGAAAAGAATGAAAAAAGATGTCCATGTTTTGTATATGTCTCTACACAAAAAGGACTTAACCGTGTGCAAGTTACACTAAAGTGTGTTAAAAAACAAAACCAGGAATCCAGTAAAAAGTGTAATCCTTGGAAGTCGATAAGCTCTAATGTTAATATTATTTAATCAATCAAATTCAAATGCAGTCAAGCCAACGTGTATTTCTCTCTTTTCTAATCAGATTAATTTTGATGCATTGAATTATTCCACACAAAGACTTTAATGAATGTAGAATTGCATGCCATACAAAATATTTTATTCAGAAACCAAATTTACTTGCATTGGAATTTGTAAATGAGACAGACATGTATAAGATTCCAAAAAATGGCTCTTAAATTAATAAACAAAGTTTTAACAGAATGCAACATAAGTCGTAGGTTTATAATGCTGGACAAATACTCTAGTTACCACCAACAGATTCCTGTCTTCTTCACTAGGTTAAATATAAACTTCAGTGTTAAATGGTTTTTTTATAAAATATTTGCCATCTTATAAGTTCTACCACCCATTGAGTTTTATATTTTCACCATTATTTTGTAAGAAATAAATCAAATCAGTGGACTGATCGGTTCTTGAGTTGGAAGGACTAAAAACTAACATTCTAGTTAATTTACTTACATTTTCAATAAAAATAAAATCAATCGCGAGGATCATGATGTTAATATCTTAAATCTAGCTTTCCATGTTACAATACTTAGTAATGCTAAATTCAGTTTTTACTCAATTTCTCTGCATAAAAAAATCCTTAATGAAACTAATAGATGTGACTTTTGCTAGTAACCATTAACAAAAGAATATTGTAAAACTTGAAATACCAATGAGAAGCAAACCAGAAAGTTTATGTCCTGTGTGGGTCAATGCTTCCCCCCACAAGAAAATCAATCAGGTTTTTAATTTTACATTTGGATGCTTGTAATGCAGACAAACTCCTTCAATAATGACAAGATAAGAAATAAAAATAAAGCAATAACATTTAATATACCACTAACTCTAGTATACCACTTTTTATAAATAATGCATACAATTCACTTTTAAAAGCTCTTCATTTTTCCATAATAAAAGCTCAGCTACCATTAGTTTCTCTATCTCACTTAGTAAGAAATCTAAATATCACTAAAAGGCTAACAAAATGGCTTCAACACTCTTAGCATGTGACACTTTAGATGATGATTACATTGACATGGAAGTTAGTTCATACTCAAACTTCTTCAATCATTCTCAAAACTCTCCTAGTGAATTTGAGTTCCAAATGTCTTCCATTGTTCAAGAGAAAGGAACAACAACTTCTCCGGCCGATGAGCTTTTCTACAAAGGAAAACTCCTTCCTCTTCACCTTCCACCTCGGTTACAAATGGTCGAAAAACTCCTTCAAAATCCTCATTCTACTTTTGATGAAAAAAAAGATATCTTTGAAGAGTTCTATAGCACTCCATTAGGCACTACTACTTTTACAACACCAATCACTGGAACACCATTTGAGTCCTGCAATATTTCACCAAATGATTCTTGTCAAGTTAGTCGAGAACTAAACCCCGAAGAGTATTATAGCCTCGACTACACAACCGATAGAACTGGATTCGTTGTCGAAAACCATAAGAAATCATGGACCAAGAAGCTTAAACATTCTTCTCTTGGTTCAAAGTTGAAGGCTTCAAGAGCTTATCTTAAGTCTTGGTTTGGAAAATCTGGTTGTTCTTATGAAACCTATGCAACATCAACAAAAGTTGCTGATGAAGGTTCTGTTTCAAAAGCCAGAGAAATTTTAAGTAACAAAATGCAACAAGGGTCAAAGAAGTATCCTTATGATCAAATTCAAATGCATAATAATAGATATCAGTCTTCAATTTCTGTCATGAGAGGATACAAAGAAAAAAACAGTGAAGATCATGACAGTAACAATCATCACAGAAGATCATTTTCTGTTGGAATCAAATTTCTTTCAGGAAACAAATCATCATCATCATCAAATTCATCACTTTTTGGTTCATCATCATTTTCAGTTTCAAACAAATCATATGGATGTCAAGGTCAGAAGCAGCTTCTGAAAAGGTGCAGCAGTGCAAGTTCTGAGATAGAAAATTCAATTCAAGGAGCAATTGCACACTGCAAGAAGTCTCAACAAATGATTAATAATCAAAGTAGCTTGTGAGGTTCAAGAAAGATTAGAGCTTTCGAAATAGGGAATTGAAAAGTAGCTTTGCTTGTGTTGTATTTTTCATACATTGTCTTTCCAATTAGAAAGTAACTTTGATGAAAGATATAAACCTACAATTCACTAGTATCAAATATTCAAATTGATTGCTTATCTTATAATTATAATTCAGATGTCTTTTATTTCCTCTCTAAAAGTTCATATCTATCTCATTAGCATCTCTTCATCACATAAAAATAACTCTAATCCTTTATTAGCCTATAAATCTATGATATAAAGATAAAGAAAGATAGAAAAATAATTTGTGACCATTAGACTGTATTGCAGCCTAATGCCTCTTAGTCCGGCCGTTGCAATCATTATGTTGACATTGCAATGCAGATTTTTCATTGATTTAAAATCATAATGTAATTGCAAGTTGATGCAGTCCACAATTTAAAACACAGTAGAAATTTATCTACCAAATATTTAGCTTTTGATTCTTAACCAAATTATGATGAGTAAAAAGTATGATTTACTATTATTCTTTTTCTGAAAATAAAAGCTGAACATTGTACTAACCACTTTCCAAGCCAAAAAGTAAATGCAAAGGGTAAAAATATATTAGGTTTTTCCATAGCTAGTATTTAGACATCATTAATTTTGATATTATGTATAAAATTTGATTCACCACATGATATTATGGTTGTTGTTGTTGTGTATGATAGGCATCACTATTATCTAGTATTTCATTTTCATATATGACTTCTATAGAAATCTCACTGCATCTAAGTGTTGTCAGTAAGAACAGGAATCTAATCATTTGATTCTGTTTAGTATTATTATTTATCAATCATGAAAAAGAAATTATCAGGGTATATAGTACAGACTCAATGAGTGATAGAGTAATGTGGACATCATAATTAAAATTGTTGAAGTGGAAAGTATATTATCTAGAAACTATTAAATAGAAAACATGTATATTCTAATATCTTCTGAAAGGACAAAATTTAATTTGGAAAACAAATGAGAAAATTAGTTAAAATTATGGAGGCCAACTTCCATAAATAAATCTACTAATGGAAACAAGGCTTACTATCAAGGAATACTAAATTCATTTTTTTTTTTATATGCATCAAGGAATACTAAATTCAGCTGTGTTCAAATGGTGGCAAGCAAGATCGTCCAATTTTCCATTAATTTTATGAGCCACAATCACTTCTTGATGAATACTTCTTTTAAATCACATGTCTTTTGCATACAACTGTAAAGACTAATCGCAAAAATTAATAGTGTGAGTCAAATAAAACTACAATGAATGGTAAAGTTATTACATGTCCAAGAGTGAATACTTTTTAATGAATATGATTACGATATACAATTTTTCTTAAATGAATAAGTACTACTCTGAAATGAAATATGAATAAAAATTGTTACCGAAAAGTAGATGTATCTAATCTTATTTAAGATTAGATACATCAACTTTTCGACTACTATTTTTTTTATATTTTTTTTATTTCAAAATATTTTTTTTTATTTAACAAATATTAGGACACTTGTTAGTATTTTCTTATTAAAATACAAGTTTGTTACTCAAATTTCTAGAGTAACAATGATGATGATGATTGTGGAAACCCACATGTCTTCATTTCTCGGCCTTTAAATCCAATGAGGAAAGTCTATGAATAATTAAAGTAAGTTTAAAGATGTATTTTAAAATAATCACACTTGAAATATAAAGAACAGACAAAGTGACAAACATCTTTTTCAGGTGGTTCTTTTTTGATTTCTTTTACTTATCTTTCTTTTGGGTGTAACGAATCCTTAAACTAAGTAAAAATGTTACCACATGTTTTGTCAACTTTGGAGCTAAGGAAAACGGGGCAAAAGAAATTTTGTGAAATGTATTTGAAATAATAATACTAATGCCTCGTTGGAGTGGTTAATCACAACAACCTCCATTATTTTGAAAAGGAACCCTTCATAATTTAAGCAGTTTTTTGTTGTTGAAAGAATGTTTATTATATGCCAAACAAGAGCGAACTTAGTTACCAAGCAAAAGCAAATTCAAGTATGCCTCAAAATTTCTATTTTGTTCATATGTTTATTTATTTTGCAAATAGAACCGTTTGTATTGTTAGTTATTAAAATCCAAGTTCTTGTCGTCTGAAAACATAAATCAACCTCGGAATGGTGTTGAATGAAGACACTTTGATGTCAAAGTAAAGTTGGTGACATAATATCATAAATGAGTTGGAAAAAGCGAGTTACCCAAAATAAGATTAGTCATACTCCTTATATAGGAAGTGAAGAAGGCTTATTCATAGGCCTTATCTTATGCCTTTGGGCCATTATGGCCCATGCATTCCAATTTGTCACTCAACAGTGATCAAGCAAGCCTTCATTCCAATTTGTTATGATCCTACAACAACACCAACTTAGAGGATAACTGTGTCTGTACTATGTACAGTGTAAAGAGTTTCTAACTCAACTCATCAAGAGTTAATAATGTGAATGAGAAAACTCAACAACTGTTATCTTTTACACAACATAATTTGGTCTTCACTATCGACAAAGTTTTGCAAGTTCAAACTCAAAGCGCATAAATTCGATCAACCTCGGAATTTGAGAACTCAGAATGATGCCATGAGTTGGATCCGCTTCTCCTGGCTTGCTGCTTCTCTTTCTTCCTCATTGATCTTGTTCTCTTGGACCTCACTACATAGTAAGTCATAGTGCCGATAACTCCGGATATTATCACTCCTCCAACTACCGTAACTAGAATTGCTGCCCACTCGTTTTTCCGACCGACGACTATGTAAGAAGAGGCGATAAATGCCACCGATGTGCATACAGAAGCCAACCACATCAGCTTGTTAATCACCACAACCACCCTTTTCTCTGCTTTAGTTTCACCTCTAACCAGTGTAATTTGAACAACCACAACAGCCAAAGATGTAAAAAGCGCAATGGCGTTGAATATGAAGAAAATTTTAAAAGCAGGATAACTTGCTACCACTCCTGAACCATCGTCGTTATCCCCACCAGGAACGGTGAATATAGCGGCAAATGCAACCGTAGCAAACAACACGGCCACAACTGTCACGGAGTTTGTGGCATTGTTAATTCCTTCCCTGTGGAGTTTCCTTAGCTCTTTGGAAATGTTATGAACATTTTTGTTGGTTCTCTTGGTTTGTTCAAGCTGGGTGTGAACATCTTTCTTAATTTGTGTAACGGTTTTCCTCAGTTCATCCCTCGGTTGGTTGAGCTCGTTAGCTCTAAGTGCCCCGTACCGAGAAAGGACATCCTTTATATCCGATGACTCTTCAGAGAGAGGAAGATTTTCAGCAATGTCCAGGGCTGTTTTGTGGTCTCGCGTTAATGCATTTACGTTGGTGTCTGGCAGAAGTAACAACTCATTCACTATCTGTGCAAGAAATTGAGAAACCACAAAATATTAGATTTTTCATTTAAGAACTATGACATGCTTAAAAGTATTACTTCATCTATATATTTACGGTGCTTGTCATGATGTGCTACTATTTGACATACCTCAACTCGCTTTTTCCTGGTTGCCACGTGTAATGCTGTGTTACCGAATTTGTCGGGAAGCATAACAATAGCAGCATCTGCTTCAAGAAGCAATTTCACCACGTCACAGCTCTGTCCTTTTACAGCCATATGCAAAGCAGTTTGCCCTTTCTTGTCAGTCCTCCGAGCCAATTGCGGGTCTTTGCTGAGCAAGGCATTTACAATTTCTATATGACCCTGACGAGCAGCTAAATGCAATGCGTTCTTGCCATTGGATCTAGCTATTTCCAACAAGCTTCCATCCTTTGACAGCAGTTCGTTTACCACTTCGACGTGCCCTCTCGTCGCTGCAGTTATAAGTGGAGTGGCATTGGATGGACCAATGGTTTTGCTTAAGCTTGCGTCATAATCTAGTAAAACCTGAACAATGGCTGCAAATGAAATTCAATACAGATTACCACCAAGAACAGAAGACAAAGTACACACACATTTTCAATTACATCAAGACACAAGAACATCACAACCAACAAATTGAAACTTTACAAGGTCTAATAATTACAGTCCAAATAAGCGAACCATTAATGTTTGGCAAGCTTGTTTACATAGCATTAACACCAATAATTAAAACCACTAATGATCAATAAAACAGTAACCTCAGATAATAATTTATTACTTCATAACTTTCCTCTTAATATTTCCATTAAAAGCATCATAATTGATTTTTTTTATTTGATGCCTTAAGAAAGATAAACACTCAATACTATGAAAGTCCTCATTAGAAAAAAAGAAAAAAAAAGTCAAATAATAAATTACTTGATAAATAACAAAGCTACTTGCATATACTTCAATTGTTCTTCTACTTATTAGTTGAAACCAAGAACATGTTCCAAAACAAGTACTACAAAACACACTAAAACTACCGATTTTCTAAAATTAGCGAAATCTGATCATCAAAAGAAAGGAAGAAATAGAAATAGAAATACCATGGTGGCCTTGACTAGCAGCAATATGCAAAGGATCAAAACCAGATCGATTCTTTTTAGAAACAGTTTGAAGTGTTGAATGTTTCAACAATTCCTTAACAACATCAAGGTGACCCTTTTCAGCAGCAGTGAACAAAGCTGTTTCACCAAGTTCATTCTCTTCATTAACAACACAAGCACGAACCTCAGCAATCTCAGTACTAAGATCATAATCTTCACCACTCAAAGTATCCATTATCTGAGAATCGATATCAACAAGGATCTGTCTCACAGCACCAACATCACCCCTTTGAGCAGCAAGATGAAGTTCCGTGTCGTTGTGACGACCCGTTACTTGTTTCACGTACTTCTTCTTCCCTGCTTGATCGATCCGTTTCCCTGAGTTTGAAAGCACTAGAGCCGGCGCCGTCGCAGACGACGGAGATGGCGACGGCGATATTTCAGAAAGTGGGTTGTTTGTTGGAGTCATGGTTCCTTTTTCCAAATCTCTTTGACTTTGAGCTAATCCTGCAAAACAAGTAAAAGGGTCATCAAAAAATAAAAAATTTATGGTTTACAGTAAAGGAAAAAAAGATGGGTAGTTAGAGAGAGAGAGAGAGAGAGAAACCTGATTGGTTGAAATTGGAGGCCATGAGAGTGTAAAGAATGATAATAATTAGTAATTAGGAAGGAAGGAGTGAAAGTGAAGTAGAAAGCAATGAGTCATAAGAGTTTGTTTGATGATAAAAGAGAAAGATGTGTGTATGGAAGGAAAGGGAAGATAGATGAAAAAGGAAAGTGAATGGAAAGAGGCTGTGATGTGAGGGAGGGGATTCAACATGGACATTTTGGATTTTGGATTTTTCCTTTTTCTTCTTCATCTTCTTCTTTTTATTATTATTATTATTATTATTTCTCTTCTTTTTTATTTACATAATAAAGAGATGCTATTCTTTCTTTCTTTTAATTCTTTTTATGAAATAATTAAATTACTCTTGTATTATTGGGCTAATGATAGCAATATTTTTTGTTTGTATTTTTACTAACTTTTTTATTAATTGATGGAATTTTACGTTACTTTTATGATCATTAGTGTAAAAAAGTGGAAATTAATTAAATTATTGCCACAATTGGATCGTTGTAATTGTAATATAGATGTCTTATTCTCATTACACCACAATTGTGTTGTTTTGGCTAGAATCGAATGATTTTTCTCTTCTTTGTTCTATTGACGAAGGAGAATCATGATGTCTCTTGAGTCCATTTTGTTTAAATATACAACCTTCAAATTTTAAATGTTGATTTTGAGATACCAAAATTGTGGTGGATTAATTTACAAATAACAAGTGATCATGCAAAATTAATTGAAAAATATGAATAGTTTTAAGAATATAATTTATTTTTATTGTATAAAAAAATTAAAATGCATTACTTACTATTTTTAATATACGTGCAATTAATTACTTTTGCTTATTTATGTTCAGAGTAAATATGCTCTATCATTAAAAAAATCACACTATTAATTAGAAGCAATTATTAAACCATTAAACAAATTTGACTTTAACTACTCATCTTAAAAAGTACACATAAAATAATTTATGTTCAATTAATAGTGTAAACTTTTTACATAAATAGCATATCAAAATTAAACTCGTAATTAATTTTTTTCTTCAATAGATGGAGCATTCATTGTTTTATTTAAATAGAGATTAGTTATCTAACAATGATTGTAGTACAGACTTACGGAATATTTGGACATTGCCGAATTATCCACTTCATTATAGTTAAAACATGTGCATCTAACTATTAGTTTATTTGATAAAAAAATTAAAACGCTAAAAAATTAAATAAAATAAAATTATTAGATTTACTTCAAGTAAGAGTTAATTTGAGAGTTTTTATTATATTTTTTGAAAATTAATATATTTTGATATTATTGAATTAAATTATTAATAGGATAGTATATTATCAATTAAAAAAATTTAGGCTAAATAATACTCGTGTTCCTTTAACTTAATTTCAATTAATGTTTTTAGATCTTTATTTTTGTTTTTTTTATTTGATATTTTATTTTAATTTTAAATGATAATTTGATCTTTTATATTTTAAAATGTCAGGAATGTTATCATTTTTTTTTTTTGCAAAAATTTATAAAAAATTTTAAACAAAACTCATAAAATTAATTATCATCTTCAATATAATGCAAATTTCATCAAATTCATAAATCTTTAAACAAACTCATATTCTAATCTCTAACAACATCAAATAAAGAATGAAAATATGAGTTTATTTGAACATTTGAGTTGCGAATTTGATGAAATTTGTATCATATTCAATAATATAATTAATTTTATGGATTTTGTTTGAAATTTTGATAATTTTTTTGAATTTTTGTGAAAAAAATGATAACATTGTTGATATTTTAAAACATAAAAGATCAATTGTCACTTAAAATTAAAATAAAGGACCAAATCAAAAATAAAAAAAATAAAATACTAAAATATTAATTGAAATTAAGTTAAGAGACCACATATAATTTAGACTAAATTTTATCATATTTTAAATTTAACATTGTTGAATTTTTAAGTATTATTTTTTAAATTATTTTGAAATGATATTTTTTATTTTAACAAAAATTTAAATTTTAGTAATAATTATTTAATTACTATGATTAAAATTAAATAAATAAATATAATAAAACTTAAATTATTAATAAAAAAATTATATTATCAAATACACTCTTTAGTTGATAATACAGTAAAACTTAAAAAATCATTTACTCAAAAGTAGTGTGGACTGGTGTATATGTGGCCGTCAAGATGCAACAATTTTGACACATGCTTCAATTGAAGAGTTGACGCTGGTTCCGTCCGATTGAGACACGTATGGAGAAAAGAGAAAAAAATATTTATTATAGAAATAAGAATCAGGGTTTTTTTTTTTTTATTGTCCTCTTTCTGAAAAAATAATATTTAATTACTCCATTTTAAAATTAATCTATTAAAATGTCCCCTTCTTTTTTTAAATTTTGTTACCTTTACAAGTCGCCATTTGGAACGACGACTTCTTTAAGGAAGGTCAACTAATAGCGACTTTCAACTTATTTTTTTTAAAAAAGAAAATTGATTTTTTTTTTTATTTTTAGTAAAATTATATATATAATTAATTATTATAATTCATAAAAATACATAAAAAATAAATAAATAGAAATTTAAATTATGAAAAAAATTTAGTAAATCCAACTTCCAAATAGGCATTTATCAAATAATTTTTTCTTTAAAAAAAAGTATTTTAATTTTTATTGAAATAACAAAAGTAATA
>NC_021163.2:17926817-17927303 GCF_000331145.2 Cicer arietinum | reverse complement strand
CAATCTATAGTATGTTGATTGTACCAAAGCAGTGATTGGGAGATTGTGTGTACCCTTGAACACTGCGTTGATGGACTCGGAAACGTTTGTTGTCATGTGTCCCCATCGTCGACCTTGAGAATAAGTCATAGTCCATTGTTCTGGGGGGATATTATCGATCCATCTTAAAGCCTCTGGATTTTCCATCTTGATTTCATTGTGGTAATACTTGAATGATGGCTCATTTAATGCATATCCTGTAAAAAAATGATGTAAAAATCATCAAATATGATTAAGTGATAAATGGAAATTATACTAAGAAGAATTAGATCATTACCCATACAAACGAGTTTTCTTTCAAGTCCCTTGTCCTTGAACTCTCTCATGAAATTTTGTGCAATGTGTCGAATGCAGTACACATGTGTTGACGGAGGATCATGTCAACCATTATTTGGATTATTATAAGCACTCTTAATGGATTCGTGTCTATCTGAAATCAAACAAATG
>NC_021163.2:17925724-17926790 GCF_000331145.2 Cicer arietinum | reverse complement strand
AAGCTCCAAGCACCCCCTGTCTCACCTTCCACAAGTGCATAAGCAATTGGAATTGTATTTTTGTTTCCATCTTGTGCAACAGCAAGCAAAAGAGTCCCCTTGTACTTTCCGTACAACCAAGTTCCATCCACTGAGACACATGGTTTACAAAATTTAAACCCAGATATGCACGGAGGGAAAGCCCAGAATAATCGTTTGAAAATTTTTGACCCTTGCAATAGAGTATTATCAGGATATGCAACTGGTACTTCCATTTCCACAATAGTTCCTGGAAGAAATTTTTGCATAGTCAACAACCACCTTGGAAGGTCATTGTAAGACTTTTCTCAGTTCCAATAAATCGTTTTGATAGCTTTGTTCTTTGCCATCCATGCCTTTCTATAGGTGATTGTATAGTTGTATCGTTCCCGAATATGTGCAATGATCACTTTCACTTTAATTGATGGGTCAGCTTTCAAAAGCGACTTTATGCTTTCGCATATGATGTTAGAGTCGAGATTAGTATGATCCTGTGACATAGAAGAATTTGCGCAATTGTGGGGCCCTTTCAAACGACCAATCACCCATTGGTTACTTTTTTGACTTAACGAAGCCCTGCATTTGAACAAGCATTGTGGATTGACACATTTAATTACATACCTGTATTGATCAGATTTCACAACACGGTAATTGAGGGAGTGTTTTATGTGATAATGCTTAATTGCAAGTTGACAATCTGGTTTGCTATTAAACTTCATTCCAATCTCAAGAGATGCATCTAATGGAGGTGGTTCATTAGATGGCATATCAAATTCGGAGGATTGGTAAGTATTATCCAAATTTAGATTACACATATGGAATGGTGGATCGTATGTTAGCTCTAGATCGTCACCATTGTCGTTGTCACCTTCATCGTCCTCGTCTTCATCAAAGTATGTTTCTTCTTCACTATCTTCACTTATTTCTTGTTGATCAAAATCGGTCATATCACCTAGTGGAATATATGGTTCAAGTTGAGATGGTTCAGGTTCAGATGTTTCGGCATGGTCAAAGTATGGTTCGGGTTGGTATGAGTCGGGCTGGTAAG
>NC_021163.2:17894118-17923498 GCF_000331145.2 Cicer arietinum | reverse complement strand
TAATTATTTTTTACAAAAAACTAACCTTTTAAAAATTGACATTTCGAACTTGAATTTCTTAAAATTTTATCGTAATTTAAAATTTCTATTTATCTATTTTTATGAATTATATTATATATATATATATATATATATATATATATTACTTTTGTTATTTCAATAAAAATTAAAATATTTTTTTTAACGAAAAAAATATTTTATAAATGCCCATTTGTATTTACTAAATTTTTTTCATAATTTAAATTTCTATTTATTTACTTTTTATGAATTTTTATGAATTATAATAATTAATTATATATATAATTTTACTAAAAATTAAAAAAAATTCAATTTTCTTTTTATAAAAAAAAACAAGTTGGAAGTCACCATTTGGGAGTTGGCCTTCCTTAAGGAAGTCGCCATTCCAAATGGCGACTTATAAGGGTAAAATTTTTTTTTAAAAAAAGGGGACATTTTGGTAGATTTATTTCAAAAGGGGGTAGTTAGGTATTATTTTTTCAAAAAGAGGGCAGTCAACAAAAAAAAAACCCCTGAGTTTTTTATATATATATCCCTCTTTTTTAAATTTTTTCCTCAATTGCCCTACTTTGAAATTTATTTCCCTAAATGCCCTACTTTTTTCTTCAGTAGGAGGTCGTTCCCTGGGGAAGCGACCACCTGAAGAACAAAATTTCTAAACTCATTAGAAGATCGTTTCGTGGGGAAGCGACCTCTAACTGAGGAGTTTTTTTATTTTTTATTTTTTATATTTTAATATTTGTTTATAATAGAATTATTAATTTAATTTAAAAAAATAAAAATACTAATAATAAATAAAAATAAAATATGTTAATAAATTATAAATAAATTTTATATTTTAATTATTATTATTATTGTAATAAATAATTATTATAAATTATTTAATAAATTATAAATTAAAATATTTAAAAATTCAAAATACTATTAATAAAATAAAATACATTAATAATAATAATAATTTTAATATTATTATAAATTTAATAATAATAAAAAAATAATAATAATGTGGCAAAACAAATAGAAGGAAGTTGTTATAATAATGTGTCAGAACAAATGACGTGTCCCTAATATTTTGATGATAAAAGGAAGTTGCTATAATAACGGGTCAAAACAAATGATGTGTCCCTAATAATTTGATAAGTGGGAGTTGTTAGAATAACGTGTCAACTCCATGCTATTATAACAATTTTCTCGTATTTGTTTTGACACATTATAATTAAAATTATTTATTATTATTATTATTATTATTATATTTTATAATATTATTAAAATTATTATTAATGTATTTTATTTTATTTTAATTTATTATTAATATTTTTATTTTTTAAATAATTAAATTAATAACTCTAACTGAATAATAATAATATTTGTTTCAAAATAATTATTATAAGTTTTAAATAATTTATAACAGTTATTTACTATAATAATAATAATTAAAATATAAAATTAATTTAAAATTTATTAATGTATTTTATTTTAATTTATGATTAGTATTTTTATTTTTTAAATAATTTTACTAATAAACAAATATTAAAATATAACAAAAAAAAAAAGAAATTTTGTTCTTCAGGTGGTCGCTTCCCCAGGGAACGACCTCCTACTGAAAACAAAAAGTAGGGCATTTAGGGAAATAAGTTTCAAAGTAGGGCAATTGAGGAATTTTTTTTTTAAAAAGGGATATATATATAAAAAACTCTAAAGAGAACACTTAATAAAATTTATGTAATTCAGAACTCAAATAGAGAGAATATTATAATTTAGAGAATAAATTGTCGATTTTTTCTGAAAATAAAGAACTATTTTGTTTGAAAAAATACTATCGTTAGTTTCAGGATGATTGATGAGATTATTAATGGAATCTTACATCTTTGAATATGTTTTTTTTGACACAACTTACATTTTTGAAGTTAAAAAGTATGGTCAATTTTGTTTTTAAAGTGAAAATTTATTCTTATCAAATCATCTCAGAGCAATTAATTAATCTATAATAGATGGGTTACTCTTGATAATAATTTTTAATTAAATCTCTAATAGATGGATCAGTCTTGATAATGATTTTTAATTTAATCTCTAATAAATGAGTCAATCTTGATAATGATTTTTAATTATAATAAAAATAAATTAATGTCAATGAGAAAATTAGAATCAACATTTGTATTTGGAAGACTTAGATATAAGTTTTCTCGTTCATTTAATCAATTTTATTTATTTGAACAAAAAACTATTTATAAAATTCATCTTTTCTCGTAGAAAACCAAGCAACAATTATGAAAATATAATCATGCAATGATATAGTGTTAAACTAACATGCAACATGCAATTTACATAAATATCTAGGTTGAAATAAAGCTGTCAAATAGATCAGACCAACTTAACACACTCTGGTCAGAAGAACCTGTACATATGAATAAATCAATTTAGTCTGATCGACTTTGTTATAGAGCTATATTTAAACAAGACTGACCCATTTATCATAGACTATGCAAACCAACAGCCCGACTTGACTCATTTTTCCTTGATATTTTTTATTTTAATTAATAAAAATTAAAATACAAAAACACCATCAATCATTTACTACAATAGAGATAATAAAATAAATGTTTAATTAAAATTTTAATCCCCCTATTTCTACCAATTTCAAAATTAATCCTCTATTTTAAAAATTGACACTTTTAGTATTTCTTGTAGATTTTTTAACTAAAAAGTGTTTTTAGATATTTTTAATCATATTGCATACAATATCATAATATAGAACCATCTAGATGTATAAAAATGAATGATTTCATGAGTTGAAACTGAAATTTTTAGAAGGTGTTGTTGTAATTTTATGAGTATTAATCATTTAACATCATCGTATCATATGTCACGTCTTTTAAAATATGTTACATCATTATTTTTTTAGTTAAAAAATATAAGAGATAGACCAAAACTGTTGAATTTTAAAATATATTGATCAATTTTATGAATCGATAAAAATAGAGGGATCAAAACTACAATTAAGTCTAAAATAAAATAATAATAATACATAATACAACCACCACATAAAACATAGTTGCAGTTTTCAAAGCAAGAGGCTCTAGTAGTAATTGATATTGATTTTGGTTGGTAGACGACAATCACAAATGGAACAGATGGCGAATGTGCTAAACAGACGACAATCACCACAACAATACTATATTGTTTTTGGCTTTTAGAGGATTTTTTTTTAGAGTAAATTAGTTTTTTTTTTTTTTTTTTAATTATGGTCAACCTATTACTTTTATTTTGCAAAACAAGTTCAAATAGAACATTTTTTTAAAGTCAATAAAAAAATTGCAACAAAAAAGAACCCATGTGAGTCATCTCAAATATATCCATAATTCTTACAATTTTTTTTTTGTAGTGGATCGGCTTGTAGCTCGTTAGGCCAACCCAACTCATTTTTAATGTGGCCTAAATGACCCATGCCAAAAAAACTCGCTTATTTTTTAGTCTCAATTTTTAAGATCAAATATGTACTAACATGTGGACCAAACGGCCCGACCCATTTTAACAGCTCTAGATTCGAGCATGTAGACTTCAACATTACCAAACTCCTGCCCAGTTGGGGAGATTAAGGCTCTATTTGGATATTTTAAAATGAGGATAATTTAATAGAAGAAAGTGGAGTGAAGTGGAGCATAATAGAATAGAGTATCCATTCCAAAGTTTGGGTATTTGATGACGGAATCAAACATAAAAGGTAGGATTCCATCCTATACACCACAAATTGGAGGGAAAGCAAATGAAAGAAGATGATAGAATGGATTCTATCATATCCCATTTCATTCCACTCATTTTTAAAATATCCAAACAATGGAACTTCATTAGTTACCATTCCATTCCATTCCACTCCATTATTTTTTAAATATCCAAACAATGGAACTTCGTTAGTTACCATTCCGTTCCGTTCCACCATATTCCATCGATCCATACAAAACCTAAGACTGTAAAATTACAAACAACAACAACAAAACAAATAAAGATCATGAATAAAAAATCCTGTAATTTAGCTGGTTCAGAATGCCACATTAACTAGCTGGATCCGAGATATGGAGCCTTTCAAGGGTAGAATCAAATGCATCTACAGGTATTTCATTTTTCCAGCTAGGATTATCTAGAAGACTAAAACAACTAAGGAAACTGCAAAATATCATAACTAAAATAAATTAATAGAAGTAATAATTCATTTGAAAATAAGGTAAACCTTCACACCATTTGTCATTTCTATTTAAGTTGTTAGAAATGACAGATACCTAAAGCATCTACAGATCAGGATGGATCAAATCGAACAACAACACAAGTGATGTTGTCTGAGCTTCCTCGGGTATAAGCTTCTTTAATAAGTTCTCTAGATGCCACTTCTGCATCAGTGATAGTTTGTACTAAAGACACGGCTTCCTGAAAAGGTAGAGACTGCAGAATCAGATGCTGGGGTTTCATCAAATAATTATTTGCCAAAAAATTTACTAACACGATATTACAGGGGCATAAAATATTGGAATTCATAGAGCTAAAAAGAATACTAATCAAATCGGACACCCAGAACTAAACTGTTAGAAAACCATGTTCTGGGTGAAGAAGAGAGTGGCAGCTGTTTATCTTCTTCTGGTAACCATAAATAAGAGTAGTAAATAACATTGAAAATAGGTAGGGAAGTTTAAATTAAATGAAGGGTATTATGGAAAAAATAATATTTAATGTAGTAAAGATTGTTGAAAGTTGCCTATATTTTAGACCATCGAAGTCTAGTTTTTTTTGTTTATATTCGAAGTCGGAGGGAGTAATACACAACTTTGGCTAAGTGTCACATAAAACTGTATCGATTATGAAAACCAGAAAGAAAAACAAGGCATTCAAAATTTCACCAATGTTTGCACAAATGAATGGACACAATACAAAAAGACAGCAAGCATGAAGACCACCGAGTACAAGAGTAGAGATCCATAGATATCAATAGTACACTGAGAATGGCGGAAAAAAATAAAATATGACAATATTAATACATAATGGAAACGGCTAGCTCTTAAAGTTTTTATTTTTTATTTTTTATTTTTTATTTTTAAAATAGGCTAGCTCTTACAGTTAAGACAAACATTAGCTAGACACTCTTTTCAACATACTTAATTATTGGGTAAAATTCTTGTAGGTCTCACTCCCTATAAATTTGTTGGGCCAAGATGTAAATAGTCTTACCTTGTTTGATATAACATTCCAAAGACCATCACTAGCAATTATTATAAAATCCACGCCTTCAATTTCTTCCTCCTAATCCAAAAGAGTACCCAAAGGGCAAAGGGGGGATGGAGGGGATAAATTAGCAAACATAAGATGTATAAAAACAGATACACAAAATGGGTGATCAAGCTTAAGATTGAGATTTTAGCCAACCTGAATTTCTGGGTCAGCAACAACATATGGCTTAAGAAGTTTGTCTCCAAATGCACGGGAAACAGCAAGAACACCACCAACCCTCCATGTTCCTGGATAAACCAGCAATTGAGTAAGTTTTTTATTGTTATCATTAATTTATTATGAAGTATAAAACAAATGGCAACAGCCATATAGGATGAAATTTACCTGCCCATATTATGAATCCCCCAGCCTGTTCAATCCTTTGACGCTCATCAGATCTATCAGGTTTGTGATCAACAGATAAAGGAACAGCTGTATAACACATACATTCATATCAGTGAAAAGAACAAAAACACAAGGATGAAGATAGAAAACTGCTTTGCTTGTTCAGCTGTTTTGTATATCGGACTAATATAAGCAATTTGTAACATAACTTAGCAAAACTGAAGTAACTAAAAATCAATGCTTGACAATGTACCACAAGGAAAGGATATATGCAGTATCCCTTCATTGACACTGTATTAAAAAAATGCACAATCTGCCAACTGTAAATCTAATTCTTCCAACACTTAATTGACATGGCATGGCACCAACCTAAACCAGCTCTAGATGCAACTACTCGGGAATCACCAACATTTGCAACAAGAATTCGGTCGCCCAACAACACCGCTGTCGATGCAGTGGACCCAGCATCCCTTTGATGCCCCTTTTCCTCATTGAGGTAATCGACATCTGTTTGTTTAAATGCTTCAACTGCCATAAGATAAATAATTAAATATAAAAAAGTTCATATTTAAACCATCCAGGTAGCAGGACAAACAACTATAATGCGATGCGATAATTTTCACTATGTCCTACAATTTAACACAATTGAAGTACATACAAATAGCCGTCTTTGTGTCTTTGATAAAGCCAGGATGGTTACTCAAATTCTTGAATAGATTATTTTTCAGGTATTCTGCAGTCCGCGAACCTCCATGGCCTAAATAGATGAAAATAAATACATCAAAAGAGATGCATGAAAAGGACATGTCAATATGAGAGAACTTACATTCTTCTCAATTTTATTATGGAATTTAAAAAGGGTTGGTATCATGATAGATCGACACACACCCTCTTTGCAGTACAGGGCATTGTGAACTTCTTTCATGTTCTAACAATAGTTGATAAAATGATTTCCATATACTTATTGAGTACTTTGATTTCCCCCTTCCCAATTTTATAGGAATCCTTGTCTAGTTAGGAATCGTGAGCCTTGTCTTCCCCCATTACACAGAACTCTTTTTCTCCATTAAACCTTAATCAAAATCGTCTTACAACTCATAAGCCTACTGCGGTCTAATAATTCCAAATGGTGAATAAAAGAATAACATCTACCAAGCCGATTGCTGATGCTCTATCTATCATTTCTAAAATTCTAAACTATTAAGTAGTAACTGAACCCCCTTTCTCAAAAAATTCAAAACCTATCCATTGCGGCAGTGCCCACCATAAACCTATAGCTCATGGAAAAAGCACTTCTAAAGTGAGTTCATCTATTAAGTTAGCAAGGGTATATCAAACCTAAAATTATAGTGTGTTGAGATATTGATGCACTTTAAAGTATATCAACAGTGAATGTTGAATACACCTTTACTTGTTCAGCTTAGGAACAATCTTACTATATTGGGAGTTTATCCTGGCAGATTGATCCTATGACGAAAATAATCACGCTAATAGAATAAACCATAAAAAAAATATGGAAACTCCTAGGATATAGAATAAAGGAAAATTAGAGTAGTTGAAGTAGTTAAAGGTAGTCGGATTAGTTAGTTAAGTTAGTTATTTTCTGGTTGTTAGTTGTTGTTTCTGCTTTAGGGTGTATTGTTAGGATATAGAACAAAAGGAAATTAGAGTAGTTGAAGCAGTTAAAGGTTGTTGGATTAGTTAGTTAGGTTAGTTATTTTTTGTTTGTTAGTTGTTGTTTCTGTTTTAGGGTAGTTGCTATTAATCCCTTTCTCTATCCTTGTGTATGGGAAGTCTACAAATATAGACTTTCATTCCCTTGTAAAGGATCTTCTATCAAATTTAGAAATTGAGTGGTGTAAACCATTGTAGGAGTGTATCCGGTCTTGTGTATCTTTTTCTTTAGATAGATTCTCTCCTATTATTTCTTATCTTTTTTCTAAATATTTATGTTCTTCCTCTAAATTCTTGGAATCCAATTCATGGGTTCCTAACACAAACAAAGAGGAAGGAAAATTTAAAGCATTAACTTTAAGGGTACAAAACAAAAATCTAAGACATACCATCAAAAACACCAAAAAAGGCAACCATTTGACCATCAACCTCTGATATTTTGGTCTCAAAGAAATCCTCCATTGAAGATCTTTTACCCTTGAAACTGGAATATCCATAGTTGATCCTTCCATTTCGACTTCCAGATAGAAAGCTAGAAAAAAAATAAGTGCAATTTACTCATTTTCAAAATTTTAAATATTCGAGAGTGAAGGGCTATTATAAAAACATAAAAGGATGGGGTGATATTTGGGGGTTTGTTGGCTTTATCCACCGCTGGGATTTAGTAGGCTTATTTCCACAGCCTTATAATAGGTATAGCCTATTAAGTTAGATGTGGCTCTGAGAATCCTTAAGGAAATAATATTGCACCATTGCCATTAGCTATAGCTTTTGGCGTGGAAGTAAGCACTAGTTGATCCAACATGAAAATTTCACAAGTCCCAAATTTTTCCTTTAATGGAATTCAACAGAACATTTGCTATTGAGAGTCAATAATAAACAAACAATTATGTCATTATCAGTCTTTTCCAATGTTTTCACATCTCACTTCCCAATTCTGGATTCCAAACTACATATGTCATTTTACAAGCAAAGAAAGTAAGAATTCATTTTGTTCTCTTATTATCCTTTACTATTTTGGCTTGAAAGTCGTACATTTGAACAATTTTTCTAATACATTCCTGTTGTGATAACTTAAACATGCACACGTCATAGTGTAGGGAGGGAGTGGACAGAGCCACCTTTATTTTTCTGTCTTTGGCAAATAGACCCTTAACTTCTAATTTAGCTATGAACCTCCCACATTATAAAAACATCGAAGTAGCCAGATTCCTTATATGTGGAATAGAAAGCTGCACAGATATTGGCTATTTAAGAATCAATTATTTTGTTCTGTGACTGGTCTATGAATTAGTAGTTGCGAAGTTCAAGCATCAGGTGGCGAGAGAAGTTGGTGGAGGAGAGAAATCAGTGTTACTCATGGCAAATCTTAGTGTCACTACCGCGGAGTAGCATGGCAGTGGTAAGCTTCGGCACGACACACCGACACCATCTCCCTGCGAGCAGCCTTCAGTAGTGGCGGTTGCCGTGGCTGCAAATTGCAGCCATCCCGCTATTTGTTCTAGCAATCTAGACTCACTCCAATTGTGTCTAACGGAGATGAGGAGTTGAAGGTGGAAGAACAAGAGTTTGAATCAAGTGATGAACATGATAATATTGATTGGTGGAACTTATAAGTGACAATGAGGCAAAAGCAGTTGCGAAAGCATGATTTTGATTACTTTTAGAACTTGATTTTGTCATTTTGAATACTATGTCACTTTGATTACATTTAGAACTTGATTGTGTATTTTTCTATTTTTGAGTATTTATGTATCTTATTAGAATTTATGTTTACTTTGTACTGTACATTGTTTTTTAGTCTTCACAATAGCTGCTATACCGCTATAGCATTTTTGGGGTTTGGCGCTACGCACCGCTATATGGGATTAACAAATAACAACATAGGAATCATCGTCGAATTATATGTATTGATACATCTCTAACTAATCATTTTTGAATGAATTTCTACGACTATGTCTGACACCGGCATGACAGCTATGCATGTAATTACATTCAACTGCTTTCATTTTTAAATTATTATTATTATCATCTGCGTGTGTCAGTGTCATGTAAATGTTTCATAGCCTTATTTGTATCATACCATAACTAATAGAATAATAGTAAATTATATAATTGTGTAGCGATGAAATTACAATGCAATTCATCATTAACTATTGAAAATTTGCAAGTTACATATAAACACGTAGGAAACCTCATTTTTTTGGAATCAGATATCTTAATTATTTGGCTGTCTTAAATAAAACGAAGGCGCGAACGACGCCGTTCAATTCGATCACGAATTTGCAGATAGAAATGCTCAATTAAGAAGGAGAAGAACAACAACCTCAATAAACAACTAGAAAAGAAAAACGCTCAGAATAAAATAAGCAATAAAAATAACCACCTGATGCCGCCACCGCTGAAGAGAGAATCGTGATCTTTAGAGGACATCACAATGTTTGGAGCTGCCGGCGGTGCGCGGTGATCTTTATCGGATGAAGCGGAAGTTTTTTCACCGGCGACGGCAGGGGCCGCGGTGGCATGTTTCACGCAGTCGGTGTCTGAGATCATTCTGCCATTATTACATGTTCCCTCTTTTCATTTTACTATTACTACTTCATTTATTATCTTTTTTCGCTTTTCCTATTATTATATTATATTATCTCGTGGGCCTTGGCCCCGGCCCAATGTTTGAAAACGAATAGGAGGATATGTGGGACTGGGAGTAACGAACCCCAAGTATCTTTGGCATATTCTAATGAACTATCAATGTTTGCCAAAACTGGTATTTCAATGAGGAATAGTGTCACCTACCAAAACGTGTAAATTTATGATACTCAAATTTGATTACCTAATTGTGTCTTTTATTTATCAATCAAGTAAAACAACTACTAGCTGATCTGGTATCAAATAACTTTCGCCAGCAGAACTCAGCCATGTGCAACGGACTATCCTTATATATTATAAAAAATCTTTTAATGAAACATTGATCTTAGGGACACTATTTTTTACGGGATTGTATGGAAGACATTGGGACACTTTCATCTTAGCTTTTGCTATCAACCGATAAAATCTTATATAAATTAAATAAAACGTGTTTTTATTGCAAATTATTTAATAATTTTCTTAATACAACTAAATTGACTAACGAAAATAGTATGAATGAGAGAAATATTAATTATAAATCGAGAAATTTTAAGACAAAAAATGAGCACATATGATAAATATGAGAAATTATAAGACAAGTAGTAAACGTATTGCTAATAATATTAGTTATTGGAGTTGTAATATACACACTATTTTCTTCTTCAACTAAAAGATGAAATTTTTTATATGAGTTTTTGATGTTGTTGTATAACAGTTGAAATGTCTTATTTTATTTTTTGAAAAATATAGAGAAAATGGATTTGAAAATGCTATTAACTCTACTAAATAAATTTTCTATAGTTATTAAATAAAATATTAATAATTTATTTATTAATTTTTTAAAAGACTATATTTAATAATTTCGCTTTAGGCTTCATAATGTGTTGGGTCGTCTTTGATAAACTTTTACACCTTAATGAAACATATCATCTCTCAAATCCCAGAACCACATTTAGTAGAAATTTTAAACTTGAAATACATAATATGTATCAAATATCCATTTAATGGTTAGGATCCATTCTTTCGATTGTTTAATTTTTGATATGTTACTAATAATCCAACTTGGTTGGGACTTAAATCTTTTTGTTATTTGGTCCAAAGTTTATCAATTTTGGTTCTCCTGAATGATTATGTCATTGACATGATAATGTTGTCTTGTTGAGAATGGATCGGGAAGAGAAGTGTGGGTATTTAAAATTAAATTTAAATATAGATTGTTTGATTTTATTATAGATAAAAAATGTAGAAAAATAAAAAATTTAACTTCTATTTTATAATTACAAAATATTAAATTTAAATATAGATCGTCTGATCTCGATTGAATGATCACCAACGTCTCAACTTTGTGAAATTATCTATATAGCGACAAATGATATCATATATATATACCTTTAAATAATTTTTTTTATGAATTTCCTTCAAATAATTTTGTTACTAATAGAAATCTATTATTTATTTATAAACGGGAAGATATCATTTATTTATATCAGTGTCTACAAATAAATGCTTATATGAGTTGGGCCAAAAATAAAAAAAATAAATGCTTGTATACCAACAAGGACAGACGCAACAAAAGTTCGCATGAAAAATCATTATTCAACCTGTAAGTACAGTTTAACTATTCAAGAGAGGATGGGAGTCCATTCTCCCTACTCGGTATCAAATTTGTTTTTCGGAATTGAATAGAGTTTTTTTCGAAATATATTAGACATTTTTTTTAACAGAAATTAAAATTCGAACTCAATATATTTTGGGACTTTAAATTACTCCACTAAATTATTAGCCACCATTATTATACGCCATACTCCATTTTATTTCATTGGGGAAACCAGAAAATGAAGCATCAATTAAAGTGCATGTCCCCTTATAATGTTGTCAAAAAAAAGTGTCCCCTTATAGCAAAGCGATGACACGTGAAATGAAATTCTAAAGAGATAGTGCTCCTTGAATACTCAGTTCCATGTTACTAGGCTTTCTAGCAAAATCTATTTCTCTAAACTATATGTCATTTTTCATTAACATCTTTTTTTTATTATGCCATTTATCTTTTGAGATTTTATATTCTTTTAATATAAGTTTTTTCCATAATTTTAAATGCATTAATAATTTATTTATAAAATTGCAATATTTAATTTATTATTGAAAAACATATATTATTTTTTCTTTTATGAAATCAATAATTATAGAAAAGCAACGCATATTTATTTTTTTTTGCAAATTTAACTTTATATTTTATTGCTTGTGAATTTAGTAAGTGTGTCTTATAATAAGTACAATGTAAGTATCATAATTTATAATATAGACTAAATATTTTTTAGGAATTTGATAAATTAAATGTGATCAATTATTGTTTTTCAAATCACCAACCACTCTTCTGTTTTATTTTTCTTTTTGAGGAAAATCATTCTTCTTAATATGTCTATTTTCATCTTTTTTTTTTTCTTAAGTAGTTATATAGTACTCTTTTGTCTCATATTAAGTGTCGTACTTATAAAAAAAATTATTATATAATAATAATTATTTTTTTAAATTATCTTTATTGTCGTAGAATTAATAAAAAAAAATTCCTTTTCATTTATTGTATTTTTTTTAATATTCATAAAATTGTTAATGCAATGCATCAATTAATTTTGACCAAAAGTAGGAAAGGATTAAATGGAATGAGTGATATAGAAAGAAAAACTAACCCTCATATTGATGGTATCCGTACTTGTATTTAATAGAAAAAGAGGAAAAAGAAAGCTCCAATGAAATAAATGTGCCAGATAGGGGGGTCAGACAACCTTTCTTTTCCATAGGGTACGTACAAATATTAACATTTCTACTCTTTTCTTTGAGACCATTGTATTGTAGCTAGTTAAGGGGGGTGGAACCAATTAATGCTTCTACCCTCTTTTCGTAAGCCACTAATGAGAGTTTTTTAGTGCACACACACACTACCTCATAGATGAAAACTATGCTCATCTCTTGTGTTTCATGTCTCCTTGGAGGATTCTTAGAGGGAGGAAGAGAATTTGTATTTCTTTTTTAAATTTAGTTAAATAATTTATAGAAATATTTTCAAAACTAAATTAAGTGCGATTGAAATCTTATTTCATTATCTATTAATTTTATGTTTATAATTTTTTAAGATCTCAAATATATACTATTAAAATATAAATTTAATATGTCAAAATTATCTATTGTTTTAAATTAGAGGAGTTTTCATTTTAGAAATTCAAATGAAATACCAATTAATTAAAGGTTGTTAATATATATTTTTTGTTTTAATCTTGAGAAGAAAGAAGTTATGTTAGTCTAAAATTATTTCAATTAATGCTCAAACTCAATATTCCGAAATGTTGCATTAATTAAAACAGCTGTAGATAACTTTAAACTTAACCAAAATGATAGATACACATATTAATGACATGAAATTTATTTGATCAATAGAACAATAATACACATAATTTTGAAGTTTTACCTCAAAACAAATGAAGTTGATCTACAAGAGCACATTGGACACAAGAACAAATATTGCAAACATGACACAACTTCCCTAAACTTGTTGTATATGTAATTTGAGTTTATGAATTCTTTTTTGTTTCTCTCCTTACATAATAATAAATTTGTAATTAATAACCAAAGCTAGTATATCATAAGAATTGGTGTATAAATGAAATTAAATCTTCATGGAACTAAAATCCAACCTGACAAAGCTAAGATCTTCATCATTAATCCAATTATATTTTTCCTTAAAAGGATTACTTAATGAAGATGGAGGATAACTATCAATACAATCTTTCCAAACATTAGTATCATCCAAATCCTTCATAACTTCCCAAACACAATTATTACACTTAAAACCTGCTCCAAGACTAATCATCAAAATCCTATCACCTTTTTTCAACCTCTTCTTTGCTTCCATGTAACCTAAAACATACCAAAGTCCACCAGCAGAAGTATTACCCCAACGATGAAGAGCCATTCTAGAAGGTTCAAGATCATAATCATTCAACCTTAAACCTTTACCAACACCATCAATAACCGCTCTACCACCAGGATGAACACAAAAATGTTCAATTCCTGATTTCAAATTCAAATTTATTCCTCCTCCTAACACATTCAATCCACTGTTTTTTACCATGTTAAAAAACACAGTAAAAAAGTTTACAAGTTCAAATTTTTTCATACCTTTTCTTAATGAAAGACCGAAAAACCTTACCAGTTCCCATAAAGGTAGAATCTTTGGGGCCATACTCTGTAGATTCAGTGTTAAAGCTTTTCCAGCAGACTTAACAAGACTCTTGGTTAGTCTAAAACCTGCATAACCTTCTTCATCTTCAACTTGTATGCAACAATTATAAGCTTCATCATCAGCACCAAACTGTGTTCTCTCCATATGTTTCAATTTCAAGATTGCTGATTTTTTCAGTTCTGTTTTGTTTGTGAAAAGCATGGAACAACCACCTGAACGAAACAAACAATTAGAAAGCATCATTTTTTTGTCTTTTCCACAGTACCAATGTGAACCAAGATTTTCTGTACTAACAACAATTCCAACAGAGTTTTTGTAAGTTTTGAAAAGCTGTTGAACAAGATCAATAGCTACAACACTTGCACTACACCCCATTCCTGCAAGGTTGAAAACTTTAATGTCATGTCTCATTTTGTATCTGTTTATTATTCTAGCTGTTAAAGAAGGTGCTGGTGAAAACAATGAAACATTGACAACAAGAATGTCTATTTCAGAAGGTGAAAAACATGTTTTTTTGAAAAGGTTGTCGAGTGTTTCGAACATGATTTCATCTATTTCTTCGTTTGTGTCTTTCAGAGTTGGACATGATTCTCTTCCTTCAAGAACATTTCTTGGACAGTAAGTGTTCTCACCGATTCCTGAACTAACCATGGTTTTTAAGAGGAACCTGAATTCCTCTATACCAAGGTTTTTGTTTCTCATAACTATTTTTGCACATGAATCTGTGTTCAGTTTTGTTTCTTCGTGTGGTTTGAAACACTCATAAGCTAACATGTAACATGATTGTCCTCTACGTTTATGAATCAACTTTGAAACACAAAAAATTGAATATAACAATAAAGGAAAAAGGCACAAGATCTGCAACAGATCCATGAGTTTTGGTAAATTTAAGGAATTGTTTTGGAGGAGGAATATTTGTGATTGTTTCTTGTGGAAATGTTACTCTCTCAATATATATATATAAAAGAATAAATGGTTATACTTTCATCATCGCAAGTTGACTATATGAAGTTGCATGATATTCACTACAAACAACCCGAACCACCGGATCATGCTATTCACTTCTCACTATATACTCTATCATTCTCTAATATAATCAATCCTCTACAACATAGTATAAACAAAATTAATTCCTATTTTTTAAAATAAAATATAAAAAATTACTGTTTCTCTCTTTTCCTATTTAATGATTATATCACTCTAAACTATTCTTGATTGAATACTTAGTAATTTTTTATATTTCTATTGACTCAATTAAATAGTTATCGAGAGTAATTTTTTACCGCATAATGTAAAGTTAAATTCAATAGTGAAAAAAATGTATATTTGGCATTATTAATGGTTCAAGTGCACTAGAAGAAAAAAGTGGCGAGAAATGTATATATAAACCTTATAATTTTATAGTCGATATTCTACTTATATTTAAAAAAATATAATCTCACGAAATAAATTCTGAAGGAGAAATCTTAGATACTCATGAGAAAAGGTAAGCACGATACCCTTAACGTAAAATAATTCTAATTTTAAATTATTTAAAATATAATTAAATATAAAAAAATAATGTGACTTTAAGATTGTTGGATATTAAGTATATCCTTAGTATCAATAAAACTCTAAATTATTGGAGTGTTCACCAAATATTAATTATCTTCAACTAAACTTTTTAAAATTAGAGGCACTTTGTGTAAGACATTGTTTGGTATAATTAATTTATAATAGTTAAGTTAATTAAAATATTTTGTAAAATTAACGGTTGAATTAGTTTAAAATATAAAATTATATAAAATGACATTCTTAATTAAAAATAAATTTTATTAATTAATGTTTAAAATATTATAAAAATAACAGTTTAAAATTAATTTGTTTATTAACTTAAAATTTATCAATCTGATATTTTTTTATCTGTTTTATTTATATTAAATTAAAATAAATAAATAAACTATTTACTTTAAGATACTAATTATTTTAAATTATAATAAATAACTTATTTTAAATTATTTACTTTAAATTATTACTTATTAAAATTATTTTAAATTTAAATTATTTATTTTAAAATATAATAAATAAAATATAAATAGTAAAATAATATTTTTGTTACAATGATAAAGATAAATTTAAAAGAAAAAATGATAAATTACTTGAATTAGTTTATCAAAAAAATATTTATAAGTTGTAAGTTCATAAATAATTGTTAGTTGTTACTAAGTAGAGTTTGTAACTTATAAACTCAATTTTTTTATTTTAATAAATAAAGTCTAAATATATATATATAGTTATTATATACTCTTTTCAAAATAAAATATAAATAAAAAAGTAATTAAGAAATTAAACATAAAAAATTGGTGTATCGGATACGGTGAAATGTGAAACATCTCTGAATATGTATTTTTTGATACATATAGTCCTAGCTACTAATAATCTTTATACATCTGTATTTTTTTTTTTTGTAGTAATGTGCAATTATAGGAGGGTAAAATCTGGTTTTATAAATACATTGTGAAAAGAGATCATATGCTCATCTTTTCTATTAATTAATGAATTCATATATACGTCAAACGTCTTTAAGAAAATGTAACCCGCAACGGCCGGTTATGATTAATGCCTTATAAAACAGGATTGTTGTTGGAGTAGGTCGGAGTTATTAATTCTTTTGTGGACCAACCGGCATTTAAGTAATAATTTACACATTTTGATTCATTATTCAACTAAAATCGTTTATTGGAGTTCAGCAAATTTAATGACTATAGCTGTAGTATTTCTTTCTTTTATTACTCAATCTAGCTGTCGTATTTTTATGTGTTTTTTTTAGTAAATCTAGTTGTGGCCTTTTAAAGTACCTAGCTAGCTTATGTGGCGGTAATTAAAATTGTTTTGTTATATTATTTATTTATTTTTTTACAAGTGAGTCTATTACTCTTATAGTGTGTTTGGATAGAGATATTGAAGAGTCTACCGAAATTAAAATTCTAAATAGTTTAAACATTTGAATAAAATTTCTTTTATTTTAATTTTGTTGTTTGCATAGATGAAGTGTTATTTTGAAATTGAGTTATTTTTATAAATTTCAAAAAAAAAGAGCAAAATTAAAAATTAAATTTGAGTTAAAATTGAAATTTTGAAAAAGTTGAGAAACAACTTTTACAAATTTGTAGGACCAATTTATAAAAATAAAATAAAATTGGGGACTAATGTAATTTTGAAATATATAGGGTTAAAATTGTATATTTGAAAAAATTATAAGGACCATTTTATTTCATGTAGTATTTTATTAAAGTAAAAAGAGAAATTGTTA
This sequence comes from Cicer arietinum, assembly GCF_000331145.2. Lineage (NCBI taxonomy): Eukaryota > Viridiplantae > Streptophyta > Magnoliopsida > Fabales > Fabaceae > Cicer > Cicer arietinum. The sequence goes on along the minus strand of NC_021163.2, from coordinate 17,906,051 downwards.
TTCTTAAATTTTAGGTGGTATTTGAAATTCTTAAATTTTAGCATTAAAATCCCTTCATTTAAAAATTCTCCAAATAAGATAATTTACATTTAAGAATTTAAATTGCTTTAAAAATCATAATTCCCACAAACTTTTATAAAAAATCAAATTTCTTTTAGTTTATTTATTTATTATGGAGACGTCTTCTTATGACACATATATAAATTTATACCATTAACTATTAAAATATAATAGTTGTGTTATAAGAACACAATTTTTTTGACAGAAACACCAAGTGTGTGTATATATATATATTGTATACTATTCCTTTCTTTCTTTTTTTTTTTTCAAAAACAAAAAGTTTAAAAACTTTTTTTAAATAAATGTTAAAAATATTTTTTTAATACAACATACAAATTTGTAGCATCAAGTATTTTGAATATTTCATTAACCACTAAATGATATTTCATCAACCATATTTTAAACATATATTTCATTAACCACTAGAGTACATGACATTAATTACTTTAGATTACTTTTTAACTACAAAATCGCAGTATTCTAAGGTGGTTAATGTCTTTTATTTTAATAGTTAATAAGATATATGTTAAATAAGTGGTTAATAATTTATATTTTAGTGGTTAATGATATAAATTTTTATATATTTCATCTTTTGGTTGCAATTACATCTTTGGGAAAAAAATAGAAATTAAAAATAATTTAAAACTTGCTTAAAATAAGTTGTTTTAAGTAACATCTCTTGGTAAAATCATTTTTATTAATTGATTATTTTTAAAGAAATTTGACTTTTAATATGATAAAAAAACACAATAAGATGTTTTTTTTTTATAAAGAAAATCTCTAAATTATTATGGAATGTCAAATTTTTTATAATTAGTAACAAACAATCTCTAAATTATATTGAAATCGGTAGTATTTTAAGAAGAAGAAAAAAGTAGCAAAAAGGAAGACAAACAAGCCTAATATCTTATGTAACAAAGTGCGGATTGCAAAAAAGAAGGAATTATTATTGCATTTATTATTTCAATGTCAACTATTTAACAAAGTGTGTTGACATATTTTGACTTGGTTGAATGTTTAAAATGTTTTTTTGTTGAATGTTTAAAATATTTTTACATTGATTTCATATAGGAATGATATTGAGACCCAGATTCAATGGTTACCTGCAAAAATAAAATTCATAATGGGTAAATAAATTCGCATAATGGGTATGAGTAAGTGGGTATGAGTGTAAGTACATGTACTATAGTATCCATTCCGCCCCACACCCGCACTTATATAAATATATTATTATTTATTTATTAGATTAGTATTTAGTTTAATTAATTGTTTTATTTTATATTTTAACATCTATTAATATAATTAGACCACTACAATTTTTATAATTGAAAGATAAACGTTTGCAAACTTTTTAAAAATTTGATTATGATAAATATGTAAATAATTGTGACATTATAATTAGTTGTTATATCTTTTTAATCATGACTTTATAAGATTTGTCACGATTAATAAGATATAACTATAATTAAGAGTTATATCTTATTAATCGTGACTTTATATAATTGTGTATGGTTTTAGTTTTTAGGCATAACATTATTTTGGTTATTATTGTAAAGTGATTTGCTAATTATTCGTGACAAAACTTATACTATCTTTTTTAATATTTATATAGCTTTTTCAAAGAAAAAATTGTGAGTAATATTTTCAATTTGTATTTTTTATGAAATACAACAACTAATCAACCATGTGTGACTTCTTGAGGTCAATATATTAACTTAACAAGAAAAGTAATATTTCTCCCATTGTATTTATTTTTCACAAGGAATGTAAACCACAAACCTCATACGAATGATGATCTATGTACATTCTCTATATACACTTTAAATGATTATCTGTGTACAATTACTATACTTTAACACTTTCCTTGACTCGTAGTTAATAGTTATAAGATTTATAAAGTGGTGGTATTGCGTGAGAAACTTAGGAGTTAAAATGTACGAATAAGGTGATGGGATCGATCCTCACCCACTAAATCTTTAACAATCAACTTTTGTTATTTAAAAAAAAAACAGTTCACACGTACATACTGCATCTTATTATTTCATTTAGATTAGTAAATGCTTAAAACCCATAATTAGCATATGTTGTTTATCTAAATAAGTGACTTCTAGATAAATTTAGGTTTTTTTTATTTATATTTTTATTTCGACTTGTAAGTTTAATACTTTTTGGTTTTTCCGTTTTAGTACGATATTTTTTTGTCTTGGTATAATGTTCGTTTTGATTCAGATTGATAAAGTATTTTTGATCCATTAAAGATTTCAATTAATGATTTTGACATTGTCAATGTCAAATTTAAAGGTAAAGATATTTCAAACACTTAATTTTATCATGTTTGTAGATATTTTGTTTTGCACTATTAACACAAGCTTTCTGAATTTGTTCGTATATTCATTTTTTTTTAATAAATTTGTATTGCATCAATATATTTTATAATTTGAATCAATAATTAATTTTTTTAGTATAAAAAGACATTTCAAGAATAAAGTCCGGTAAAAAACATTAATAAAAAGTATAGAGTTCGATTGTTTTTTTCTTCTAATGCGATCGATATATTGTTAATGTTAACATGTCATTATAAACATTTCAAATAAGACAATCTTTTGGGATGCTAATTGTGATTATGATTATTAAAAAATAGTTCTTAAATTCTAGTTTAACTCTTAAATGCTGATTTATTAAATTAAAAATTATATTCCAAGTTCGAACTATCTTTTCTAAAATAAAAAGAAAACTGTAACTCATGTCACATTTAATTTGTAAACAAATGGGTCTAAGTCTTAAAAACAAGAACAACTACAAATAAATTAAATGGGGACTTGGGGAGTAACAGCTCTCAAATTACCAACAAAACAAGAGTTAACTAATCTTGAGAACAAACTCATAAACGAAAAATTTGTAATTCAAAGAGCACTCAAAATTCAAACTTTTGCGCTCTTGATAAATATGACAAATTTTCACTTCTTAAAAAAACTTAAACATATCAAAAATCAATATCACTAAATTTCAACGTAAAACATGACTCATATCAGTTCATCGGAGACACTTAACAACCACATTTGAATCCATTTGAAGCCAATTAAAGACTTCAAAAAGCTCGCAAAGCTCAAGAATATAAACATAGTGTATACTTAAATATTTCAAAATTTAACAAATCCTTTCACCATCATGTCTTTTGGCAAGAAAAATGGTAAAAAAAGTCTATTACAATGAATTATGATAGATTTTCTATAATGATCATAATCAAGGAAACACTAGTTATCAAATTATACGCTTTTAGAGAAAACATAGATTTGAGTTAAAGAAGGTTTAGATGATGAATTCGAAAGAAAATTGAGATTTGAAGAACCAACAAAACGAAACTCACAAGTTTTGATTATCTTCTAGATTTTTGTTGATACTTAGTATCTTCTTGGACAATTTTGTTCTTTCTCCTTTTTGATATTGCATGAAAGGGTGGAGGAAAACAGGGCTGATCGGAAGGGCCAAGCTAGCAAAACGAGGTCTAGGATTTCATTTTTTTTATGTATATTTAGGCTTCAAAAAAATTAAAAATATTTAAGTAGTATAATAAATAATAACTCTCACAATTATAAAAAAAATACAACTATTGAAATATTTTATTAAAATACGTTGTATTATATTATTTTTAATATTAAAAAAAGTCACTATTTTATTTTTTTATTAAAATTTTATTTTAGGTCACAATAAATGTGGGTCGCCCGTGGAGCCTCCAAGTTGGAGGTAAATGAAATACATCCAAAGAATTATTAGCATAAAGGTCGACTAGTTTCTCTATCATTCTAATGTTGATGGGTTTTCATCTTACTTATTTGTTGTCTTTTTGAGTTAGATTTGCAACTTCTAACTACATTTGTCTCAAAATAAATGTATCATTTGACCATTTTACATAAATTTAAAAAGATAATAAATGAAAGAAAAATATTTGTTATTTTACTAAATTATTTTTATTAATTATTAAAAGGACAAAGAGAGGTTCAAAAATTCTTCAAATCTAACTATTGATAGTAAACAGTTAGATAACGTAAAGATTGACGAGAACATCAACCATAATAATTGTAACATTCCGTTTTTTTTTAGACATTAACTAACAAAATTTTAAACGTAAAAATACATATTTATTTTATTTATTTATAAGATTATCTTAAATACTCATTTACTTTAAAACTAAATAATAACTTTTTCGATTGTATTTTAAAAAATAATGAATCAGAGTATTCAAAATTACAAAAGAAAATTTAATATGTAAAACAAAAAAAACTCTTAAAGCCAAAACTCTTGACATTTTACTACCAAAGATAAATCCTAGTTGGTCATAATTATGGACGCTTGTGTAAAACTCTCCCAACAAGTCTCACAACAATACAAAAGTATCTCAGAGTCTCCAACTACATGCTATTGTACTTCCACGCATTTCTCCTACGAGGTTAGTCACAACATTATTCGCTCAAGTAACAATATACATGTCTTCCTGTCAAATGCAAAACTCTTGACATTTTTCGCTCATGTAACATCCTGTTTTTTGAGACATTATCTAACAAAATTCTAAATGTAAAGATACATATTTGTTTTTATTTATTTATAAGATTATCTTAAATACTCATTTACTTTAAAACTAAATAATAATTTTTTCGTTTGTATTTAAAAAAATAATGAATTAGAGTATTCAAAATTACAAAAGAAAATTTAATATGTAAAACAAAAGAAACTCTTAAAGCCAAAACTCTTGACATTTTACTACCAAAGATAAATTCTAGTTGGTCATAATTATGAATGCTTGTGTAAAACTCTCCTAACAAGTCTCAGAACAATACAAAAGTATCTCAGAGTCTCCAACTACATGCTATTGTACTTCCTCGCATTCTTCTATGACATTATTCGCGACATTATTCGCTCAAGTAACAATATACATGTCTTCTTGTCAAATGCAAGGGTCATCCCTAAATAACAAACATAGAGCAAATAAACATGCATATATAATTGTTATAGCGAAAATATAAATAAATCATATAATTCATTTAAAAGTTAAAAATCACAACGCACCAAAGAAACAATTCAACCAAAATGCACAACTCCTATTTGTTAGACTATATGTGAATGCATGACTCCGTAATATCACATCCCTGCAAGGGCTTCGTGGGTCCTCCAAGCAACACCACTAACTCAAAATCTCAGCAATGATTTGTGGGCTCCAATTAATTATGGACACATCACATAATTATGAGATCCAACCAATTATGGACGCACCACACAATTATGAATGCATGAATGTAGACACTTTTGTTAGTAACAAAATAGATCACTCAACTAGAGCGTCCAAAATCATTCAACTTTGTCCTAAACCAACCTAGTTTAGACACAAAGTAATCACATTGAATAACTACAACATGTCAAGCACAATCATTAAAACAACATATCTTATAACATTTATTTTCCATAATTGGAACATGTCAAACACAACCATTGTAACAATGTATCATATAACATTCATTTTAAAGATAACACACAAACAAAACAGTACACAACATTACAATACATTTATATCACATATAATTCTAGAAGGAAAGCGAATGGAGTGATGCCCTTACCATTATGAATGTCGTTATAAGGTTCCTATTCAACGATCTTTGCTTTAAATACGTTACACCTTCACAAATTAATTTACTACTCCCTTAGTGTCAAAATTCATCTTATCCTTAATTCCTATTCACATATAATTCTAGTAGGAAAGCGAATTGAGTGATGTCCTTATCGTTATGAATGTCATTATAAGGTTCGTATACAACGGTTTTTGCTTCAAATACGTTACACCTTCACAAATTAATTTACGACTCCCTTAGTGTCAAAATTCATCCACTACAAGGAAAATACAATTTTGTGGCCAACTTTATAAATATTTTGTGGCCGAATAAAATCCTCACAAATTAGTGACCGAAAAAGCCCTCACAAATACCAAAATTGAAATTGGTCTTTATTTGTGGCTGAAAAAACCCTCACAAAATTTTAAACATTTAACTGAATTTTGTGGCTGCCTAAGCCCTCACAAAATCACAACGTTGTGATTTTGTGAGGGCTTAGGCAGCCACGAAATCCAGTTAAATTTTTAAGAATTTTGTGAGGACTTTTACAGCCACAAAAAGTAAATTTTGTGAGGGGCAAATCCGTCACAAATGACTGAAAACGCATGTCAATTTGTGGCTATATAGGCCACCACAAAAGCCTATGACCGTTACCTTTTGTGGCTGCAAAAGCCGCCACAAAGGATTAAAGGTGAAACTGATTTTCTGGCCGCCCAGGCCGTCACAAATTCACATATCCGTTACATTTTGTGGTGGCAAAGGCCGCCACAAATGCCCAAATGACTGTTGCCTGTTGTGGTCGTGCAGGCCGCCACAAATGCATGCATTTTTTACCGTTTTGGCCACCACAAATGTCACATAGGCGTTGGTTATTGTGGCTGATTTGGCCGCCACAAAAGACCAACCCAATCCTATATATATTACTCCACTCCTCTTTCATTTTTTCACTTCTAGTATGAAGGGGGAATGAGATGTCCATGTTGTTTATGTCGATGTAGACGGTTTAAAAGTGAAGATGAAATAAGAGTGCATTTGTATGCTGATGGATTTATGCCTAACTACTGGATTTGGACTAATCATGGAGAAGAGTCTCCAGCGGCGCCTAATACTAGTACATCTATGGAGAATTATAACACAGGTCCTTCAAGTAGTACTACCATGTTAGGTATAGATTATTATAACTATCAACACTTTGAGGCGATGAATGATATGATCTCGGATGCTGTTGGGGTTAATTTGTCATTCAATGAAGATCAATATGACGATACCGATGGACTTCCCAATGAAGAAGCTCAGAGATTTTATGGTCTTTTGAAAGAGACAAATAAACCGTTGTTTGAAGGTTCTTCAAACTCAAAGTTATCAATGTGTATTAGACTATTAGGTCTAAAGTCTCAATTTCATGTTCCTGATTTAGCTTTGGATTTCATGACTAAAATGATGCTAGATGCAACACCTGTTAGAGATGGTTTGCCGCAAAGTTATTATGATGCGAAACGGTTAGTGTCAAAGTTAGGATTAGGTGTCAAGAGGATTGATTGTTGTGTTAAAGGTTGCATGTTGTATTATGACAATGAATTTGGTATGAATGATGCTAACTTAGTTGAATGCAAATTTTGTCAACAACCAAGGTATCACCAAAGGAATAACTCTAGGGTAAGTAGGGGAAAATCAATTCCAAGGAAAGCAATGTTTTACCTACCTATTGTATCAAGATTGCAGAGATTGTTTGCATCAATACAAACTGCAGGAAATATGACGTGGCATTATGAGAATAGAAGAAATTCAAGCGAGTTGCGACATCCGTCTGATGGTCAGGCATGGAAACACTTTGATCAAATGCATCCTGATTTTGCGTCAGATCCACGCAATGTAAGACTTGGATTATCCTCAGATGGATTTACGTCGTACATACAAGCATCGTCTACTCCTTATTCTTGTTGGCCGGTTATTGTTACTCCTTACAATCTTCCTCCTAATATGTGTATGTCTAAACCTTATATGTTCTTAGCTGCTGTGATACCAGGTCCTTCTAATCCTACAACTGGTATTGATATTTTTTTACAACCTTTGATTGACGATTTGAAGAGGTTGTGGAATGGTGTCTTGACATATGATATTGCTCGGAGAGAAAATTTTATGATGAGATCTGCATTGATGTGGACCATTAACGATTTCCCCGCTTATGGGATGTTGTCAGGATGGGGCACCCATGGTAAATTAGCTTGTCCTATTTGTATGGAAGATACAAAAGCATTTACTTTAAAATTTGGCGGGAAAGCATCGTGGTTTGACTTGCATCGTAGGTTTTTACCTGTTGATCATGCATTTAGAAGGAACAAAGATGCATTTATGAAGGGTTATGCAGAAAGTCTAGGACCCCCACTTAAATTGACATCAGATCAAGTTTGGAATAAAGTAAAAGATATGCCAAAGGTACATGTTGTTAATGGTGTGGCTTGTAAACCACAAGGTTACGGACATTGACACAATTGGACAAAAAGATGTATTTTTTGGGATCTACCGTATTGGAAAAATAATCTTTTGAGACATAATCTCGATGTTATGCATATTGAGAAAAATTTCTTTGACAACATATTTAATACTGTGATGAATGTGAAAAAAAACAAAAAAGATAATGACAAAGCCAGAAAAGACATAGGTATATATTGCAGACGACCAGATTTGTTGTTGGTGGAACAAAACGGCAAGACCCTAAAACCTCGTGCGAATTACACTTTATCTACTGATGAAGCCAAATCTGTTTATCGTTGGATCAAAGAGCTAAAGACGCCTAACGGTTATTGTTCTAATTTGGCAAGATGTGCTGATGTGGAAAATGGGAGGATGCATGGGATGAAAAGTCATGATTGTCATATATTTTTAGACTGTTTACTTCCTATTGTCTTATATATTTTTAGAGTGTTTACTTCCTATTGCCTTTAGTGCTTTACCGACACATGTATTGAACCCACTTATTGAAGTGAGTCAATATTTCAAGAATTTGTGTTCTTCAACACTCATTGATAAAGATCTCATCAAGATGGAAAATGACATTCCGATCATTCTATGTAAGTTGGAGAAAGTATTTCCTCCTGGGTTTTTTGATTCCATGGAGCATCTCTCAGTGCATCTTGCAAGTGAAGCTAGGCTTGGTGGACCAGTTCAGTATAGATGGATGTATCCATTTGAAAGGTGATATATATATACATATACTTGATTTTCAATATACTTCAACTTATATATACATGGAGCTTATTGTACATCTCTTTGTATATTATAGGTTCATGGGTTATTCAAAACGGTCGGTGAAAAACAAAGCTAGAGTTGAGGGCTCAATTTGTTCATCTTACCTTCACCGTGAAACAACACACTTTTGTTCTCATTATTTCAACAACGAAACGTTGTCACCAGTTAACGGAAGAAACGCTACTGATAGTGTTATACGTCATCCACATGCTTTATCAGTTTTTTGCTTGTCTGGTCATCATGCTGGTAGGGATTTTCCGATTTTCTGGCCAAGCGACAAAGTATTTAATGCGGCACATGTTCACGTTTTGATTAACTGCACCGAAGTTAAACCATACATTGAGTACGTTTCAAATTTCTCTTCATATTAATTATATTTAATTATATGATTAAATTGATATTCACCATATATATGGTCATCGATCAGGGCATTTTTAAATACGGGACAATCATCTGATGATATACATTCAAATTTCCCATTATGGTTTCAACAACAAGTGCATCTCGAAGAACAAACTCCTATCAACATCCACTTAAGGCACTTATCTATGGGCCCGAGTAGAAGTTTCAAAGAATGGCACACCTATTACGTCAATGGATACAAATTTCACACCGAATCTTGGACTGAAGGAAAAGAAACAATTAATAGTGGAGTTTGTATGAAAAGTGTCTCTGATAGTGGTGTAGTAGAAGATTTCTATGGCATAATTGAGCATATTTACGAAATTGACTACACGTTCCTAGATTATGCGAAAAAAGTGGTGTTGTTTTACTGTAAGTGGTTTGATCCATCTAGCAGAGGAACTAAAATAAATTTAATATCCAATACTGTAGACATTCGTATGAGCAAAAAATATCCACAATTTGATCCATTTTCCCTGGCCCATAATGACAAGTCTATTATGTTCCTTATCCATCAACTGTCAGAAGCAAACAAGGTTGGTGTGCTGCAATCAAAACAAGACCAACGAGTGGAATCGAAGAAGTTGAAGCAGGTCAAAATGAAGAAGTTGCATTTCAAATGGATGAAATGTCAAATTTGGATCATGTGATTGGAGATGAGACTATTAGTCAACTTTGTCATGAGTCACACATTGGAGAAGAAGTTGATGAACAAGAAATAGATGAATTAGAGAATGATGAAGGCAATGACTTAATTCACTCATCAAATGACGACGACGATGATGACGATGACGAAGACAATTAATTATATATATATATATGTGTGTGTGTATATATATGTATAATATTATATATTGTAATATGAAATGAACGACACCTTATATATATATTTTTATATTTTATATATATTTCTTTATTTATGTCAGTGTTATAATTTATTTATGTATATTTCATTATTAATTAATCTTATGTTAATTGTATACACACATATATTATATTATATATATGTATGGATATATATATATATATAGACATGGCTTCAGTTTTGGGAGTAGGAGGATCAGGAGGTTCGGATGGATCGGGAGGAACAGGAACGGCGGCAATACGAGGAATATCCAAAACATCACGTGGTAAGAAAAAAGTTGCTAAACCTCTTGTTAATAACCCCTCATTCCTCATGCCGATGTCCATTGGTACTACTGGTGGAGCTATTCCTCTATATTCTGCGGTCCTCGCAGTGGGAGTAGGAGGATCAGGAGGTTCGGATGGATCGGGAGGAACAGGAACGGCGGCAATACGAGGAATATCCAAAACATCACGTGGTAAGAAAAAAGTTGCTAAACGTGTTGTTAATGACCCATCTCTCATGCCGATGCCGTCCATTGGTACTAGTGGTGGAGCTATTCCTCTATATCCGGAGGTCCCAGTAGAGCCTTATACCTTAGACGAAATAATGGATCCCGGATGTGTTGATTGCTACAACCGCATTGTCATCATTCCAGAAGGAGATGGGTATGCATTGTCATCATTCCAGATATGTTCATTATTATTGCAATGTAATTACATTAGTAATTTTATTAATTTATTTTTATATTTAATTTGCATATAAACTTTGAAGATATCTTCCTTTTAAATCATCTGCAAAGGCAATTGATGAGTCATACAAGAGAAATATAAAAAACCATGGTTGTCTTGGGGTGAGATAAAAGAGAATAAGACACCTCAAATTAGGGAAGTTGATCAATTTTTACTCATAAGGGAGGTTCCATGTCTGCTGGAGAAATTAAATATTATATGGTAATTTATTATTATTTATAATATATATCTATTAATTTATATTCAATTAATCATCACATTTCACCAACTTATAAACTTGACATTAATTTAATATTTTAGGAAAAACAACTTGGAAGGGAGGTCACTCAGGCTGAGATACATCACTATCTTCATGTTAATCCTGAAACAAATGAGTATACTGATGAATTATCAAAAATGATTCAAGTAATTATTATATATTAATTAGCTAGACCTATAAATTATTATATATTAATTATTAACTATTTTTATTTTTTATTCTTTTATTTTTAATATAGGAACAACTTCAACAAATCATGAAAGAATGGGATGATCATCAAGCTACTCTTCCTCCTGCTCAGCGAGCTGGTCCAGTGCAGCGGAAACAATATGAGACCGCAAATTTTATGCACATCAGTGGTGGCAAGTACAAAGGGCGTGTGCTGGGTACCGATAGTTTATCATCAACCTTTGTGAAAGGTCCAACCGGCTATATTCAGACTGAGACGTCTTCTTCTTATGCTAGTACGGATCGATCTCATCGTCCGTCGATAGATAATCTTGACCAGTTAAAGAAGCAATGGGCAAGTGAGCAAGAAGAAAAGACACAACAGTTGATACAAGCCGCAATTGATAAATTGAATGAGGAATGGAAACAAAAGTTTCAAGAGCAGCAGCAGCAGTTTCAACAGCAACATCAATTTCAACGACAACAATTTTCATTTCCTCATGTGTTTCATCAGCAGTTCCCGCCTCGGCCCCAATACTTGCATCAACAACCACTATTCCAGCAGCAACAAAATTACTCTCAATACTCCCAACAGCAGC
>NC_021163.2:17886335-17893593 GCF_000331145.2 Cicer arietinum | reverse complement strand
TATAATGATATTATATTTTAAATTTAATTATAATTTTAATTTAATTACAATTTAAATTTATATTTATATTAATTTATTATATATAATATTATAATACAATATTAATTTTGAATTTAAAAAAATTAATTTTTTAATATACGTAATATTTTGTGGCGGCCTAAGCCCTCACAAAATATTTATTTTTTAATCTGGAGGTACTTTGTGGCGGCCTAAACCTCACAAAGGAGGGATTTTGAGGCGGCATGGACCCTCACAAAGGCTGAATTTTTTAAAATCAGCCTGTCCTTTGTGGTGGTCTATGCCCTCACAAAGGCAGACTTTTGTGGCTGCAAAGACCCTCACAAAGGCAGCCTTTTGTGGCTGCAAAAACCCTCACAAATGCCAACGTGTTTTACAAACTTTGTGGCTGCAAAAGCCCTCACAAAAGTTTGTGACCAGCTTATTTGTGACTGCCTTAGGCCGCCACAAATAACCCCTTTGTGGCTGCTATTTGCCCTTTGTGGGGGCTTTTGGCCCTCACAAATTCCTTGTTTTCTTGTTGTGATCTTATCCTTAATTTCTATTCAAGGTTTGGTGTTGACTTAAGGTTTTAAGACACACCATTTCTTTATATTTTTAAAATATATAAATTCTATGAAATTAGCAAGCACACAAACAAGTAACAATAAAAAGATATTTTTAGTCTATATTTGACACAAGTGCTTCATTGCAAATCCAATAAAATAAAAGAAAAAATATCATTTTTCAAATATTTCTTTTGAACCAAAATTCTAATACAACAAACATCAAGGATCCCTAAGACTTCTTTAGTTCACTTCTAAAAATTTAACAATAAAATTTAACGACACTTCAACTAAAATTCATTTTAACTATTACAAAATAAATTAACAACTCTATCATAAAATTATTTTTATCTTATAAATCAATACAACATCCACACAATTGTCTCATAAAAATCACAATTTTAACATTCAAAAAAATTAATTATAACAACAACTTTCAACTCATTTATTATTTATGGAAATATTATTACTTGTAACATCAATAAAGTTTCTAAAAATTTCTTCAACACTCAAACTATCAGAATATAAAATTTTAACCAAATAAAAATTGAGTTTTTAGCCAATAACTACTTCTATTGATTAAAACACAATCTAGTCTTTATAACGACTTTTATCGGATGAAAATTAATTTTTGTAATTTATGTAATTTTGTTTTTTTTCGTATGTTTCTCAATTCATGTTTCTTTCTTTTCTATTATTATTGTTATTATTATAAGCATTTGTTTTTCAAATATTTAGCAAAATATTCAGTCAAATTAAATACATCATGTCATATACATGTATACTTTTCAAAAATGATAATTGAATACAAAATATAATAATTATAATAGTTTTGTCCTCGAAAATGACACTGATATAGAAAAATGCGGGTCTTTACAATAATGATCATTCAACGACTAAAATTACGGCGACAAACATCCAACAATTATCAAACACTAGTTAAAAGCAATTGTCACTTCCATGACATCACATCTGAAAAAATGAAACGACTAGTTTTTTAAAACACATTGGATATGTGATATGTATGTAGTCATGTGGTCACCCCAACTTTCAAATCTATTACTCTCTTGAAGACCTCATGTCTTGGGGGCTAGGAGAAGGTACAACTCTTAGCAAATATTTTAAAATTCTCACACTTTATGCACAGGAGCAAGATTTATTAAATACAGTTTAAATTAATTAGTGTGGTAAATTTTTTTGAAGAAGTATTAAGAAGGAGGTCCCAAGTTCAAACTCGAATAAAAAATAGAACTTATATTCAATAATAAATAACGACATTTATTAATATCAAGAGTATAAGATGTGAGTCACTATCTAGATCAAGCCGCAACACCAATTTTTTGTACCCATGAATACTTATCATGACTAAGCTACATAGAGCGAGGAGTAAAAATAAAACATGATAAAAGAAACCAATAAGAGAGAGCTTATGTTATGGAAGAAATAGCAAATGTGGCTGCAAAAGCCCTCACAAAAGTTTGTGACCAGCTTATTTGTGACTGCCTTAGGCCGCCACAAATAACCCCTTTGTGGCTGCTATTTGCCCTTTGTGGGGGCTTTTGGCCCTCACAAATTCCTTGTTTTCTTGTTGTGATCTTATCCTTAATTTCTATTCAAGGTTTGGTGTTGACTTAAGGTTTTAAGACACACCATTTCTTTATATTTTTAAAATATATAAATTCTATGAAATTAGCAAGCACACAAACAAGTAACAATAAAAAGATATTTTTAGTCTATATTTGACACAAGTGCTTCATTGCAAATCCAATAAAATAAAAGAAAAAATATCATTTTTCAAATATTTCTTTTGAACCAAAATTCTAATACAACAAACATCAAGGATCCCTAAGACTTCTTTAGTTCACTTCTAAAAATTTAACAATAAAATTTAACGACACTTCAACTAAAATTCATTTTAACTATTACAAAATAAATTAACAACTCTATCATAAAATTATTTTTATCTTATAAATCAACACAACATCCAAACAATTGTCTCATAAAAATCACAATTTTAACATTCAAAAAAATTAATTATAACAACAACTTTCAACTCATTTATTATTTATGGAAATATTATTACTTGTAACATCAATAAAGTTTCTAAAAATTTCTTCAACACTCAAACTATCAGAATATAAAATTTTAACCAAATAAAAATTGAGTTTTTAGCCAATAACTACTTCTATTGATTAAAACACAATCTAGTCTTTATAACGACTTTTATCGGATGAAAATTAATTTTTGTAATTTATGTAATTTTGTTTTTTTTCGTATGTTTCTCAATTCATGTTTCTTTCTTTTCTATTATTATTGTTATTATTATAAGCATTTGTTTTTCAAATATTTAGCAAAATATTCAGTCAAATTAAATACATCATGTCATATACATGTATACTTTTCAAAAATGATAATTGAATACAAAATATAATAATTATAATAGTTTTGTCCTCGAAAATGACACTGATATAGAAAAATGCGGGTCTTTACAATAATGATCATTCAACGACTAAAATTACGGCGACAAACATCCAACAATTATCAAACACTAGTTAAAAGCAATTGTCACTTCCATGACATCACATCTGAAAAAATGAAACGACTAGTTTTTTAAAACACATTGGATATGTGATATGTATGTAGTCATGTGGTCACCCCAACTTTCAAATCTATTACTCTCTTGAAGACCTCATGTCTTGGGGGCTAGGAGAAGGTACAACTCTTAGCAAATATTTTAAAATTCTCACACTTTATGCACAGGAGCAAGATTTATTAAATACAGTTTAAATTAATTAGTGTGGTAAATTTTTTTGAAGAAGTATTAAGAAGGAGGTCCCAAGTTCAAACTCGAATAAAAAATAGAACTTATATTCAATAATAAATAACGACATTTATTAATATCAAGAGTATAAGATGTGAGTCACTATCTAGATCAAGCCGCAACACCAATTTTTTGTACCCATGAATACTTATCATGACTAAGCTACATAGAGCGAGGAGTAAAAATAAAACATGATAAAAGAAACCAATAAGAGAGAGCTTATGTTATGGAAGAAATAGCAAACTAGTATTGATATTACGTATTAAAATATACTATAAGACTCATTTAGTAAGGTAGGTATATGAGACACATCTTAATTTGCAGGTAGAGACTCCTTGATTGGAATATGATGGACATGATCAGAACCGTACGAGAAGGAATTGAGTCAAAAAAGGAAGGAATAGATGAGATTAGATAGCTACACGCAGCTAATTCGTTGGAATTATATATGCATGTACATTTAAGAATAGCATTATGACTTTCATTATCGAACAAACTCGTGAAAATAAATACATTATGACTTTTTGGTTTTTGAAATGCACCACCTATTTCCCCTATCACTCTCCATTCATTGCGAAAAGCAATCAGGGATGGTGAATGAAGCCTCCAGAAACGTGATCATCTCTTAATTTATTGGTTGGAATTAATATCCACACTTAAATTTACGATAAATTACATAAATACCACTGTCTAAAAATACTTCTTGGTGGGGACTATTATACTTTTATAGATAGAGTACACAAGTGCCACTATTAATTTTGGATACAAATTATTCTAATAGACTATTATATTGTTTGATATTTTATAATTTTGATATTATTTTCTTTTTATAGATTTTTAAAAATTGAGAAACTGTTTTATGTTTTTTTATAGAACTACTGAAATCTAAGTTCACTTTCTAAAAAAATCAATTTTTAGACCTTATTTTTTTTAAAGGAGATAATTTGTATCTGTAACCTTATTTGTTTGATAGTGTCAACTAATTATAATTCACTTCGACAACAAAACATTCAATAATTATCTTAAATTTATAAAAAATTAATATAATATAGAAACGTGGTTATAAAACAACCTTATATATACTCAAAATATATTTAAAAAATAATAATAATAATTTATATATATAAATTAATTTTAGACTGTTATCTTATCACAGTCGTTAATTTATTATAAATATTTGACTTTTAACTATCTATAAAATCATTCTATTGTATAATGTACAAAATAATTAAACTAAAAAAAATTATCTAATAATTTAAAATGATATATATATTTAAGGGTGGTGTTTTCTATATTATTATTTGGAGTATAAAGTATAAAAGAATATGGTTGTAAAATTCAGGAGAGACAGGTAGATAGTTCAGTCTAGAAAAATCTTCTTCTTATATTTTATTTCATGATAAGTCAAACTATGACACCTATTCTTGAATGACAGTTAAGAATAATAAGATTTGTGATGGATAAGAATGATGGAAATTAGTAGAACTGTGGGACACTAAACCATTGATCCATAAATGCATGGAGAGAGTCGATGTCAATTATGGATCTCCCCAGTTGCCAATTGGTTGTACTTGTGTGATTGAGAAGACGCATAGTATCTTCACACAATCCCAACCCCATAAATATAATAGACCATGTCAAGATTATTTTTTTGGTGAACATAATCTCATATAAGTGTCGTTTACGATTCTAGATTTTGATGTAAAACGACTTTAAATTTATCCAAACATTAATGCTTTTAGTGTTTAGGTGCATGACTAAATCGCTTCATTTATAAACTTTGTTACAACAAAAGGAGATGCATCTTCAAGATTTATTCATGTATGTATATGTTGCTTCTGTGCATATTTATATTTTAGAGTATTTAGCTCCATTCTTTTTATTTATTTATTTATTTATTTTTATTATCAAAATTTTAGAAATATAAATATAATATTTAGTGGGATCAAATTTTTGTATACACACCAAAATACAAGTCATGTGTGAGATCCAAAACATGATATTTGATGTTACACATATAAGGAATGAGTCATGTGATTATTATGACAATAATGAATGCCAAGTATAAATATACGCAACTAATTGTTGGAAATGATGGAAGATAAATGGCATTGATGATGGCTTTTAATGTTGTGAATTGAAAAATGAGAAGTCTCACATAGGAGGGAACACACTCATTTATAACCTTTATAAGGTGTTAGTTTCACAATTGAGTTGGGCCCCAAGGGGCACCACAATTTTGTGAAGGAGGGACAACGCAAGCAAATGGACCACCGCGCGCGCTGCCGCCCGTCCGACCGGCTTTGGTTTGGTTTAAAGTTTTTAAACATATGAAAATTAATTATTTATTTTAATTAATTACTTGCGTTATGTCACAAATTACGAAACTGCCATCCACAAGGAACCCTAAAGCTGAGTCTTTCCCACGTTTTGATTGTTGCCCGGTCAAGAAGCCTAGTCAAGTCACGTTTCCTATCTCTGAGGCACGTTTCTGGTAGCCAGCTGATGGACTTCGTGCTTCTTGGATCCCCCCCTTTTTCTCAGATCCAGTTGCTGAACTCATCTATAAATAGAGAGCTCACCTCACTTGGAAAAGCACACCAAAAGCTCTTCATATCTGAGGCTTTTCTCACTTCTCCCCCTAATTTTCTTCTTCTTCTTCTTAATTTCTTGAGTAGCTTTCGTGCTATATTAGAGTGTCAGTCATTCGACTGCCATACAGAGGGTGTAATTCTAGAACGGTTTTCTACAGTGCAGTAGAACTCCGATACAGTGAATTTGGGCTGTTTTATCCTGGGGACTTCGTGGTTGATAGTCTGCCTTGCACAATTTTGGGCAGTGCCTCGAAACGTCATAAAGAGAGCGACATAGTCCGCGACTCAACCCAGTAATATTTTCGGTGGCATAAATTGTTTTCAAAGGTTTTCGATTTTCAAAAACAACAATTTTAAGACGTTTTCGAACTGCCATGTCTACCGACGAAATTACTGGGCCAGGTTCATCTGCTCCTGACTACAACAAACCGTTTCGGTTTGAGGGAAGTCACTTCAAACGATGGCAACCAAAGATGCTGTTTTTTCTAACCACGAAAAATCTTGCCAACGTTTTGAAGGATGACATTCCTGTTGTACCAGAAAAAGGTGAACAAGCTGAAAAGGATAAAATAGCTGCTTAATTAACCCAATGGGAAAATAATGATTACTTATGTAAGAATTATATTCTTAATGGACTTGCTGATGATCTGTATGACTACTACAGTTCCGACAACAATACTACTAAACAGGTTTGGGATGCTTTAAAGAAGAAGTACGATACTGAGGAAGCTAGAGCCAAGAAGTATGCTGTAAGCCGCTACCTCAAATATCAGATGACAAATGACAGATCAGTGGAAGCTCAGTCTCATGAAATCCAGAAAATAACTCACGAGATCATCACTGAAGGTATGTCCCTAGATGAACAGTTTTAGATTGTTGTTATTATTGACAAATTGCCCCCTGTCTGGAAAGAATTTAAAAATTCTCTGAGGCATAAAACTAAAGAATTCTCTCTAGAAAGTCTGATAACCCGCCTTAGAATTGAGGAGGAATCTCGCAAGCAAGACCAGAAAGATGAAATTCTTCTTGTAGCTAATAACAAGAAGAAGAAGTCCATCGGAGCGGTTCTGAAGCCAAACGGCAAACAACTGAAGAATCAGAACCGTACTTCAAAGAACAGCAACAGGAATGGGAACCACCAAAGGGTCCCAATTGCCAGGCAGCCACCACCTCCTAGAAATGGCCCCCTTTCCTTCTCCTGCTACTACTGTGGGAAAGAGGGTCATATGGCACGCAAGTGTAGGTACAAGCAAGGCGCTGTAAATCAGGCCAACTTGACC
>NC_021163.2:17883842-17886234 GCF_000331145.2 Cicer arietinum | reverse complement strand
CATACATTGCTGCTGAAGATAAGAAAGTGTTGTTGGGAGACTCCCACACCACTAATGTTGCTGGAATTGGAGATGTGGAACTAACATTCACATCTGGAAAGACCTTAATTCTGAAGGATGTAATGCACACTCCAGAAATAAGAAAGAATCTAGTCTTAGGGTTTCTTCTCAATAAGGCAGGGTTCACTCAGTCTATAGGGGTAGATTTGTACACCATTTCTAAAAATGGTATTTTTGTTGGGAAAGGGTACGCCACTGATGGCATGTTTAAATTGAATGTTGAATTGAATAAAATGTCTCCTTCTGCTTACATGTTGTGTGATTTTAATATTTGGCATGCTAGACTCTGTCATATAAACAAAAATGTGATTTCAAATTTAAGTGTTTTAGGCTTGATTCCAAAATTATCTAAAAAGGATTTTGAAAAATGCGAATTTTGCAGTCAAGCCAAAATAACTAAGAAATCCCATAAATCAATTGTTAGAGAAACTGAACCTCTAGAATTAATACACTCTGACATATGTGAGCTTAACGGAACGCTAACCAAAAATGGAAAACGTTATTTCATCACTTTTATTGACGATTGTTCTAATTTTACTTACGTATATCTCATGAAAAATAAAAGTGAAGCGCTTGACATGTTTAAAATATTTGTGACTGAAATAGAAAATCAATTTAACAAAAAGATTAAAAGGTTTCGTAGTGATAGAGGAACAGAGTATGATTCTGACTTATTTAATGAGTTCTATAAAACCCAAGGAATTATACATGAAACAACTGCACCATATTCACCTGAAATGAATGGTAAAGCTGAAAGAAAGAATAGAACTCTTACTGAATTAGTTGTTGCTATAATGCTTAATTCTGGTGCTGCATCTCATTGGTGGGGGGAAATTATTTTGACTGTTTGCTATGTTTTGAATAGAATTCCTAAGTCTAAAAGCAATACATCTCCTTATGAGATAATGAAGAATAGACAGCCCAACCTATCTTATCTTCGCACCTGGGGTTGTCTGGCTTATGTCAGAATCCCCGATCCCAAGCGAATCAAACTCGCCAGTAGAGCCTATGAATGTTCATTCATTGGGTATGCAGTAAACAGCAAAGCGTATAGGTTTTATGACCTAAACGCGAAATTGATCATAGAATCAAATGATGCTGACTTCTATGAAGATAAATTCCCTTTCAAATCAAGAAATAGTGGGGGCAGCGGACCAAGTCAAGTTCCTGTGACAACGAGCACTGAAAGCAACAAACAAGATGAAACGGAAACTCGAAGGAGTAAGAGAGTAAGAGTTGCTAAAGATTATGGACCAGAATACATGGCCTACAACATAGAAGAGGATCCTGCGAACATTAATGTCATCCTTAGATGCAGATCTATGGCAAGAAGCTATAAACGATGAAATGGATTCTCTAGAATCTAACAAGACCTGGCATCTGGTAGACTTGCCTCCTGGTTGCAAACCAATAGGTTGTAAATGGATCTTGAAAAAGAAACTGAAACCCGATGGATTTGTTGATAAATACAAGGCTCGCCTTGTAGCCAAAGGTTTTAGACAAAGAGAGAATATAGATTTCTTCGACACTTTCTCACCAGTCGCTAGACTAACATCCATTAGGGTGCTTATATCACTTGCGGCTATTCATAACCTGGTGATACACCAGATGGATGTTAAAACAGCCTTTTTAAACGGTGACCTGGAAGAAGAAATCTACATGGAACAACCTAAAGGTTTTGTAATTCATGGACAAGAAGACAAGGTCTGTTAGTTAGATAAATCTATGTATGGTCTTAAACAAGCTCCTAAGCAATGGCATGAAAAATTTGATAACTTGATTATTTCGAATGAGTTTAAAGTAAATGAAAGTGACAAATGTATTTACTACAAATATGAAAATGACATTTGCACTATCTTATGTCTCTATGTAGACGACTTACTCATATTTGGCTCAAACATTCATGCTGTGAATAATGTGAAATCATTGTTGAGCAACAACTTTGAGATGAAAGACCTCGGAGAAGCAAGTGTAATCCTTAGAATCAAGATTACTAGGTCAGAAAAGGAAATTTCTTTGGATCAATCTCACTACATTGAAAAGATCCAAAAGAAATATGATTACTTTGACTGTAAACCTGCTTGCACACCATATGATCCAAGTGTGAAACTTTTCAAGAACTCTGGTGAAGGTGTTAGACAAACTGAATATACGAGCATCATTGGCAGCCTCAGGTATGCCACTGATTGTACTAGACCCGACATTGCCTACGTCGTGGGATTGTTGTGCAGGTTTACTAGTAGACCTAGTATGGAGCATTGACACACTATCGAAAGAGTCATGAGATACCTTAAAAGGACCATGAGTCTCGGATTACATTATCAAAGATTTC
>NC_021163.2:17878526-17883562 GCF_000331145.2 Cicer arietinum | reverse complement strand
ATCTATGACAGATGCGTTGATCCACTGCGATAGTACCGCGGCTATTGCGAAGATTGAGAATTGTTATTACAACGATAAGAAACGACAAATTCGTCGTAAGCACAACATTGTTAGAAAGTTATTTTCTAAATGAGTTGTTATAGTGGATCATGTACGCACTGATGAAAATTTAGCTGATCCTTTGACGAAAGGATTAGCTAGAGAGAAAGTCCAAAATACATCCAAAAGGGTGGGACTATTGCCTATAGATAAATGAGTCACTTATGATGGTAACCCGACCTAAAAGACTGGAGATCCAAAGAATTAGGTTCAATGGGTAATAACAAGTCATAGTGATATGAGATGAACATGCTATGTTTTATATGAGAAGCATGAATCCTGAAGCGATAAAAGGATGAGATAATAGAAACTTTTAATGAGATCTATACTATATATGGAGTGGGGTACTTAGTGGCTACAGGAGTACTCTTGATAGACTCACCTACGTGAATGTGAAAGTGGGGGCCGCTTCCTATGGAATTTCGAGGCAGAGTTCCTAGAGCGTTCACTAGACTGGGATACACGTGCATGGCCCTAAATGCACGGGCTTTTTAGAATACACCTAATGAAAAGGTTGTGTGTGGGTTTGATGTCAGAGATAGAGTTCAAAACTACGAGTTACTCTTGTTGAATCTGAATCCTACTCGCTATTCAAAGGTTCAAGTCGAAAGACACCTTTGTTTATGCACAATCTTATAGAAGCGTTTGACGCTATTCAATAATCTATTTTTAAATTCAAGTGGGGGATTGTTGGAAATGATGGAAGATAAATGGCATTGATGATGGCTTTTAATGTTGTGAATTGAAAAATGAGAAATCCCACATAGGAGGGAACACACTCATTTATAACCTTTATAAGGTGTTAGTTTCACAATTGGGTTGGGCCCCAAGGGGCACCGCAATTTTGTGAAGGAGGGAGAACGCAAGCAAATGGACCACCACACGCGCGCGCCGCCCTCCGTCCGACCGGCTCGGCTTTGGTTTGGTTTGGTTTAAAGTTTTTAAACATATGAAAATTAATTAATTATTTTAATTAATTACTTGCGTTATGTCACAAATTACGAAACTGCCATGGACTTCGTTTCCTATCTCTGAGGCACGTTTCTGGTAGCCAGCTGATGGACTTCGTGGTTGATAGTCTGCCTTGCACAATTTTGGGCAATGTCTCGAAACGTCTTAAAGAGAGCGACCTAGTCCGCGACTCAATCCAGTAATATTTTCGGTGGTATAAATTGTTTTCAAAAGTTTTCGATTTTCAAAAACAACACTAATTAATGGTCGCGCTGGCAAATCCTTTGGTACCGTATATGAACTGAAGATGTATTAAACGCCCATCCAATTTCACCTACACTTAATGCTGCAAACTTGCAATGTCATATTTTGTGATGTGACCTACAAGACCCGTCAACAGTATACAGATTCGTTTCATACAATTCAGTAACAAATCTAAATCATAATTTTAAATCACCCGTGGGACTTTGTTTATAGGTTAGAGAGGAGACTAGCAAACTGATCGAGTGTTTAAAATCGCAAATTGAAATTCAACCAATGGAAGTAGTTGTTAAGTAGATCCAATATTGCAGCTCTGATGGATAATAAGTAGAGGAACAGTTTTTTTAAATAATAAATATTATTAAAAATTCATCTAAAAAAAGCGTTAGATTCAAATTTGAGATATGATATCTAATATAATATTTTATTGGTATGATTAAACAAGAGGAAGAAAATATAACAACAAATAACATACCATATGTGATAAGAAAGAGAGATTAATCTACTCCCGTGGATTTTAATCTAGACTGTAGATTTTCATTGAACCGTTATAATAATTGTTCTTAATTTCTCACGATAATAAAGTATTTTTATTATATTTTTTAATTTTAATTGCAATGTTAGTTTTATATTTTTATTTTTTTATTAATTTATAAAATTGGTCACATATTTAAAATTCTGACATTTTTAATTTTTTAACTAAAAATGATGACGTGTAACATTTAAATAACAACATGACATATGATACAATAATATAAAATAATTAACACCAGCGAAATAGAATAAAACACCATAAAAATTTGGATTCTAACTTCGAATTTTTTTATATTTTTAATTTAATTAATGACATGTGAATAATTAATGCATCTATATTATAAAATTGTATGTTACGTCATCAAAAATATGTTAAATTGTTAGTTTTAAGTTCAAAAATTTGAAAGAAATACAAAAATTATCGACTTTTAAAATATGAAAACTAATTTTGTGAATTGATAATACTATAACAACCAAAATTACAATTAAATCTACTTTTTAACACCATAATAACATTTCAAAACCATTTCTCATATAACATTTCATTTTTAAAAATACATAAATACATATTAGAATTGTTGTCTACGCTTTTGTATTTTAAAAATATTAAAAGATTGTCATGTTAATAAAAAAAATCTCTTTATATAAGTAACTATATCACGACAGAGTTTATGTAATGACTTTTATACAAAAATATATTATTTTTTAAGTAAATTTTATGATGTGTCATCTACATTTATAAGTTAATATATCATTTAATGTGATACATCAATAAATTTAATAAAGTTTATTGATGAATAAAATATTTTGATTAATGTTAGATGAATTTAAAAAAATATTATCATATAATGTAAATTAAGGATTCTCATTTAATGGACATCTACGACTTGAAGATTCAAAAGGATGATTTACTTTAAATAGTTATTAGATGGGTTAGCTTCTTTTTGTTTTAAAAAAGAAATAATACATATATTCCAACCATTGTAGGAAGTGCATGCCAATAATAGGTGAAAAAGGTTGATACAAAATAGACAGTAACATTTCCCACACCTAAATAAGTTGCCATACCACAATCCTGAAGAATGGTTGTACCCCAATACAATAAATTAATTAATTAAGTAAAATGGAATGATAGAAAAATAACTAATGACTTATTTATTTTATATCTTTTATATTTATTTATAAAATTTTGTTAAAATTTACTCTTTAGTAAATAATATATAGACTCAGTAAAATGAATTAATTTTGTTCATAAACAAAATCTAAAGACTACACATTAGTCTGGACCTAAAAAACCAACGGCCAACAACCGAGATGGTGTGTTACGTGTTTGAAACTAAAAAAGATACCTGAATTTTAAGGCGATGTAGTTTCTTTGATGAAATTTAATAATTACTGTACTATTATATTGTAATGGTAGAAAATATAAATACTAAATTTAGCTTCTAACATTAAGATAGACACCTCCAAAGATTTAATAAATTTAAAATATTAATGGATTTAACATATTAATTTTTGTGTTGAGTATTTATAATTAAGTAAAGTTTTAACAATAACTAAATCTCAATATCATTTTTAATGTAATATATTAATATAATATTTTGAAAAAGAATTATTCTTTAAATTTCAATTATTTAAGAAATTCTATTTAGTATATCATATTTTAATCTTTCGCAATAAATATTAAATATCTTAATTAATTAATTAGTTATCATATCTAATTCAAAAGTTGAATATTGTCGATGTTAATATTTTAATTAGTTAATTAAATTAATTAATTAAAAAATACTCATTTTCCACTAATTATCTTTTTATCTAATCGTTTGTATAAATATATATAACTTTGTGTAATTTACTATGTAATTATGAATAGTATTCAATTTATTTTATGATTTCTCTCTTATTTGTAGAGTTTTCATGTTATGGCATATGGACTACCAAAAGTAAGATATATGTTTTTGATATAAGTGATAAAATCAATCTTTTATATCTTCAATTGAAAAATCTCATTTATCTCAACATCAACATCTCTTTCATTTTGATATGAATTCAATTCTTTTTCGTGTTCTTATATTCATCAATTATAACTCCAATCTTTATTAAACTCGATAGTTACACCCTTTCTTAATGGTCATTTTTATCCCTACAAATATTAACCTATGGACAAATTTAATTAACATTGTAAAATTTAAGCCATCATTTTAAAATATACATTAATAATATATGATAGTAACACAATTTCTATAGATACTTTTCTTTTTTACCAAATTTTGAATATTTACTCTAATAATTTTAGTATTAAAAAAATATTATAATTGTGCCAAATAATTGTCTAATTATTATTGTATGTGTAGATTGTAGAAGCAAAGAGAATTGAAGAGAAGGTGAATATGGCGTCGGTGATTATGCTGCCGTACGGAGATGTGGATTCCACTTTGAGGGCAATCGCCGGTCGTGCTGAGGGTTTCGGCCGCCTCGCTATTGGTGGCCTCCACGGTCCTCTCTATTTGGTTACCTCCCTTGCAGGTAGGTTTCTTCCTCTTTTCCATTTTCTATTTCTTTTTATAGCTCAATTGGCATTTCATTCGATTATCTATTATTGCATGAAGTGATTCATTTAATTTAACCCCAAATATTGCACTTTGGAATTACGATGCCCTTATTTGATTTTATATATGTGTTTAGAATCATTTTGTTAGAGATTTGCAAATTCTCCATTTTGATAATTAAAAACTATGTTTTCATTGAAATGATCTATCATTAGACATATTTCATTACAGAACATTACAACATTATTTATGACATCCTTTTTCATCCATACAGCAATTGGAAAAAGCCTCTAATTGTTGTTGTTGAGGTTTTGTAATGTTGATATATGTTTAGAGTTTGACAATGGTATAATGAGAGAAAAATGTGTTCAACCATTGCATGTACTTTGCACATTATTGAGGAGCGTAAAAATTTTAAAGTATTGATTTTGTGTATTTATTCATTGACTGTGTTTGGCATTCAGATGATGGTCCTGGTTCACTTCGTGAAGGGTGTCGTAGAAAGGAGCCGCTATGGATTGTTTTTGAAGTTTCAGGTACAATTAATCTTTCATCATACTTGAGTGTGTCATCTCATAAGACAATAGATGGAAGAGGCCAGAGGATTAAATTGACTGGGAAAGGATTAAGATTGAAAGAGTG
>NC_021163.2:17872671-17878419 GCF_000331145.2 Cicer arietinum | reverse complement strand
GTGTGAGAATATAATTATATGCAACCTTGAGTTTGAGGGGGGAAGGGGTCACGATGTAGATGGGATTCAAATAAAACCAAATTCTAGGAATATATGGATAGATCGTTGCAGTCTCCGAGATTATGATGATGGGCTTATAGACATTACAAGACAAAGCACGGATATCACTATATCTAGGTGTGTTCATTTTCTCCGTTTAAATGAAACTACATCAGTGATTGATCAAATGTGCTGTTTTGTAATGAGATTATTCATTTGTGGCATGGCACCAGATGTCACTTTGCACAGCATGACAAGACCATGCTAATTGGAGCTGATCCATCTCACGTGGATGATAGATGCATCCGGGTGACGATCCATCATTGTTTCTTTGATGGAACGCGGCAGAGACACCCTCGTGTGAGATTTGGAAAAGTTCATCTGTACAATAATTACACCAGAAACTGGGCAATATATGCAGTTTGTGCTAGCGTTGAGTCTCAGGTAATTGTGCTGTTATATCATCCCCTGCATTTCATCTACATATTTTGCATTCTAATTTATGTGCACTAAACTGATTTCTGTAAAATCATTTTACAGATATACTCCCAATGCAACATATATGAAGCAGGAACTAAGAAAAAGACTTTTGAATTTTATACTGAGAAGGTAAAATGCATAGCCCTTCACTCCATGTTTGATGTTTTATCATCAGTAATCAAATTCATTCCATTTTAACCCATTTTCACATATAAAGCGTTAGCTTTAGGCTCACCACAAAATGAAAAAAAAACATTTGTTATTAGTTTTTGTAAAGCAAAAATGCCACGCCTGTTGGAAAAAGACCCAACCTAAAGCAGACACTAGTATTTATGAGGCAAAAATGTCACACGTGCTGTCAAAAAGACCCACTCAGCCACAGCTTGGTTTAGACTCACCCACATTTGGGCCAGCTCTGAACTCAAATATTACCCTTTAAAGGGTGTTAAACATCCATTCTTTTACCCATTTAGCATCTCAATTTGTGTCATGAATATTTTGCTAGAGTTATATTCTGATGTCTAGATACGTAAATAATTTATATTTACTTCATGAAAAATTCAATTTTGTGATTATATCTGGCAAATGTACAGTGGGCCAGTGGGGTGATATGAAAAACTCCTAAATTTCTGTAGTTCAGCATTATTAGACATCAATTAAACTGTTAATACTCCTTATGGCTACTAATTGGTGTGATAAAAGTGATTATTTAGGCAGCTGACAGAGAAGAACAGAAGTCTGGTATGACAATATCTGAAGGAGACATGTTACTGAATGGTGCTCAGCCATGCTTGTCAACAGAATACAAAGAAGAATCCATGTTCCATCCTAGTGAATATTACCCAACTTGGACAATGGAAGCAGCTACACATTCTCTCAGAGAGGTTCTCCATTTATGTACAGGTTGGCAGTCCATTTGTAGGCCAATAGACCATACGGTATAAGATACATACTAAATTTGGCAGTCCAAAATTTGTAGGCCAATAGTCGTGTCACGTGTGTAAGAACGACTTATTCATTTGTAGGCCGTGGTAGGAACGTCTTGGGACATGAGATTGGCATAGTTGCCGTGAAACCAGAGAGACCAAACATTGCAAGTTATCATTGTTTTTTTGTAACAGATCTAATATGATTATTTTATATTAGTTTATAATTTATCATAATTTTATATATTTATTCAAGGTATTATTTAACATTGAAAATGTATAATTATTATAGCTGGCTAAAGTTTAATCAGTTGGAATAACACATGCAATTTAATTGTAAAAATTTGATAATTAATTATGTAGTATGTAAATTTCGCCTAATTTGTGGGTCTTTCTTCTGTTATTGTTATTGTCGAAAATCATAATTCATCTTCATCATCCTTTTATCATTCAAGATCCTTATATCATTTTAGCTCAATTGAGGTAGTTTTATAGTAGTGGTGGAAAGAAGAGTTGTAAAAACAATATACAGCCACACCGGATTCGTAAGCAGAGAACATTGAAGACAAATGGTAGGTGAATGACATGCAAGTGTGAATATAACATTATTTGTTTCTTTTTCTTTTATTCTTCATTTTACTCGTTGAAAAAAACTCGGATTGTACATCATATTGAACATTTGTGCAAATTGCCTAATAATAAATATGATGATTACATCACATCATCACAACAAGCTCCCAAAGAAGTATCGATTGTGGCATGACCATACGATTATCAACAAAAACAATTTATTTGTTTGAGGTCACCAATGTTGTTTGAGTATAGTGCTGCATTTTTGTACATAAACAAATATATAGGTGCACTCGTGTTTGACCAACTTCCTTCATACCTTATCCTTTGTATTTTGTTCAAAAGGTTAGAATTATGTTAGGAAAAAAAAGTTTCAGCACTTACGCTAACTGAAATTGACCACATCAAAGTGCCAAACAAATTAGAAAATGTAGATAAAACTGGCAAAACTCAAAGCATTCATCAATTTTGAACACTGAAACTAACAATACCAAGAGTCTGGTTCTTTAGAGACAAAAACTATCAAGCACACAAATTCTAGTAGGTTCAGGAGGGAAACTCCATGTCTATTAAAGAAAAACTTAATAAAACCAACATGAAATTACAGGAGTAGAAATATCAAAACTTGTAACTATAAAGGATGTAAATCTCCAATCGATAGAGAAGATTGGTCTACTGTCCTATGCTTTGATAGCATACTTCCTCAATGGGAAATATGTCTCCTTTTTCTTCTCCCTCTCGGTCTTCAATGATGCCTGCATGAACCAGTGAAAAATATCATAAGCAATGATCCAACCTACTGTTCAGTCCCAACAAATAATGAAGAATAGTGATCAACTACAACTACATTTTAACATCAAAAGATGACTGCCCTTGAAAAGGTTCATTTTATATATATATATATATATAGAAAAAACAATGAAAAAACAAGCAACAGATTATTATTGAACCCCAAAATATCAATTGAAGCAAATTTGTTTTCCAACGGCAGAGTATAAGGTTCCAATATGCTGAGAATCATATCAAGCTAAAATTAACCAATGATTTAGAAGATCTTCATATTATAAGAGCATAGTCACACCTAACAATAAATAAATCTATTTGAATCTGTTTGAGGAACACTGAAAACCCATCACCACAACAGATATGTATGGGGTACTTAATAACACATTTGCAGAAATTTACTCATACAGTTAATACATTATGTTATGAGCAATAACTTCAATGGCAGTACACTTTACACTACTCTTCTGTAATATGAATAGGTTATAATTGATCATTTGTTTGTTTAAAATTGTAGGGCAAGCACTGTATTTTATAAAACTACAAAAGGCATTTATTCTGTGTGGAAAATAGCATATAGAATTCAAACAACACATTGAGTTTGCTCTGAAACATCTTATTGAAGCAAATATACAAAAAATGGATACATCGGAGTAAAAGTTCATATTAACGTCAATTTGTTATCAGCATATTGTAAATAGAACTAAATTATGAACAAAAGGGATTAATACCTGATGCTTGGTGAGCCTTCTGCGAATAGCCCTGGTCTTCTTTGGGCGAAGATCAAGTGGCAAATACTTCTTATTCTTGTAAACTTCCCTCAATGCAGCCTTCTGTTTCTGAGAAATCACTGTCAACACCTGAGCAATGGACAACCTCACCACCTTACTGAAACCACAAAACAATTAAAAAAAAAGCCACCTTCATCATTAACAAAAAACCTTACACAAACCAAACCAAATCAACACATTAGACTTAAAACAATGAAGTTTAGATTTTACATCTTGGAGAGCTTGTTGGGTGCACCACCAGTGACCTTAGCAACACGGAGCAAGGAGAGTTCAGCCTTGAGGTCTTTCAACTGACTCAAAAGATCAGCCTTTGTCTTCTGCCTCAGCTCGTGAACCTTGATCCTTGCTGAACAACAAAACACACATCCATTAGTTACATTGATTACGAAAATTTATTTGATTTGAGAAATTAGGGTTAATGGAAATTACCCATTGTTGAATTCACGAAGCTGCGCCTACTCTTCTGTCTTCGATACAAACCCTAGCTACTCCAAAATGGGGAGGGATGAAGATTGCATTTCGGATATTATAAATATTGATACTTTTTGGGCTCGGCCCATGTTTGTTTTAAATTGGGCTTTACTTTCACTATTGGGCTTTGATGACCGGATAGTGAAGAGGTCCATACTCCACTAAGAAGTAACAGACAAATTTTATTTGCTATCCCTTTTTATTGAACCTCAACCCCCACAACAACTTAAATCTCATTTTTGCACCTGATATATTTTTAATAAACAAAGTTTGTTCAAAAGTTCTGGAGAAATCTTCTACCTTCCCAATATTTTCGAAATAATTTATATTTTAAAAAATTAAAAATTCAAATTTTTCGAAAAATATTATTTTGATACTCAAATTTGAATTGTTGAATTATAAATATGTTAATTCGAGTTTGCCGAAACAGTTTTTTATTTAATTTTAAAAAAAAAAATTTTGTTCCAGTAAACTCAATGAGCCTATATATCTTCTAATTAGTTTAAATTTTAAGTTTTCTAAAATATAAATGTATTTTTATAAATTTAAAAGTTGAGTTTTATATAATAGTTTTTAATTTTTGTATGAAAATCGTTGTTATTACAGCAAACTCAAATTAAATGTCACTGGAATCTATTTTTATGACGTCAAACTTAAAATTTTAACTTGTTAAAAATTGTGTTGAAAATTTCGTTTTTATTTATTTATTAATATGAAGGATAATTTCAGTCTTATGTGGCTTTCAAAATATAAATAAATGAATTGGGCTTTAGTTTAGTCCACCAAATAATATTATCAATTTTTCCTGAAAAATTTCCCTTGTACCCTTCTTATTATACCTATACCCCCAAAAATAGAATGAAATGACTATTTTGCCCTCGTATAAATAATAAAACCTCAAAAAATTACTATTCCACACTTTCACATTTCCGGAACAGAGAGTAAGTTTTTTTTCAAAATTTTCGGAGAAGTTGAGAAACAAGTTTTCCGGTACAGAGCTTGTATTCCGGAAACGTTGTTTTAAAGTTTTCCGGTACTGGAAATCTTGTAGGAAGTTTTCCGGTACAGAAGAGTGTTCCGGAAAACTTGTTTTTAACATATCCGGTACAGAAAGCGTTCCGGAAAACTTGATTGCCAACATTTCCGGTAGTTACCGGAGAACTTGAGCATCAAGTTTTCCGGAAGTTATGTATATTTTTTTTTTAATTTAATTAATTATAATTTTATAACTTATTGTGATTTAATTCTTTTAATATTTTAATTTTTCAGTGGGTGCACGAGGAAGAGACGGCAAAATCATATGAATTACACGGGACACTGAAACTTCTACATCGACTTCGATGAATCCCCCAGAGAGGATTCGACCGACAGCTTCAAGGAGAAGAAGACGTATGATTATTGAAGATGATGATGAGGGACATAATGATCAGGGGGAGCCTTCTACAGTGCATGAGGAAGATGTGGTACATGAGCATATGGTGCACGAGCAGGTGGATGTACATGAGCAGGAGGAGGCTGCACCTGCTCATGAGGGAGAGCATATGGAGGAGGAACATGATGGAGCTGAGGGACCTGGTGAGCTCACACGGTATCCTGGAGGACCTTATGATTTGTATGTCCTTACACGATACCGTTATCATGTTTCAGCTAGACTATGGTTTGGCGAGGTATATTAAATTAATTATTAC
>NC_021163.2:17864600-17870465 GCF_000331145.2 Cicer arietinum | reverse complement strand
TTGTATCAATTTTAAAACATTAAGGTTCATCTAAAGACATTGCCTCTACGGGTTCCGTAGGTGGATTTTGGGTAACACGTGACAACCGGCCTAATAAATACCCCCAGTGTTGTAGACGGCCTGTGTATGCTATTGCCCAAGAAGTTGCTTCATTGGTACGATATTGCTTCCAACCTGGTGCAATGTCTGGCATTGGAAATCCATCTTTCATCTTTAACTGCAAAAATTAAATAAATTAACAAAATATAAGACAAAATTATCAGAATAAAATTTAAAAAAGTATAAGAAAATAATTACCGGAACCCAGTGATTTCCATTAACAAAACCAATACAACAAATGCGATCATTTTTTGTCGATCCGGAATGTGAACCCCTCATAGGAAAGAAAGTCATTGAAAATGTCAGACCGAACGTGACAAGAATAATATTATATGTTGTCGCTATCACGTAACCCATATCAGGCATGGACAACCATTTATCCATGGGTTGAACACCTAAGCCGGATATCATCAACGAATCTCTTACTTCTTTAATGCGTCCTGTGAACAATCTATCATATGGAGTTACATGAGAAACAATCTCTTGATCCAATCTCTTGCGGACCAAAGACCAACACTCTTCACCGAAACCAAGCAATAATGCAATAGCGCGAAAACCACAATTTCCATCAGCTGCCACGTCAAATATGTCATCAATGTATGGCTGAATAATATCAGGAAATTGTGTCAATAACAAATTTTTTGAAGAATGAGATGACTGAGAGGGGTGTTTCTTTGATTGAGAGGCTTGTCTCTTCTTTGATTGAGAGGGTTGGGAACCAATATCTTCACCATATGTTGCATTAACATGCTCAAAGTAAGAAGGGTCTCGATATACATCATATCCATCTGGCTTCATACCCTTACTCTTCTTCACTCTTCCTTTGGTTTTGACTTTTTCAGGTGGTGGACATATTGAACTTGTACTTGGAAAAGCAAGTTCACGCACTTTACTCTTCAACACTCGTTTCCCAATAACATCAAGTGATCGAAAGCGTTTCCATAAGGCATTCATCTCAGTAGACATATCCAACTCTGATCCATCTTCTGTGTCTTGAGTGAGTTCACATTCCATGCTTAATTTTCTCCATTGAATATGCACAGAATCTAGAGGAATTGGTTCACCCATTAATTTATATTGTCCCAATTCACAAGCACAAGGTAATCCGTATGTCCTTCTCAGAGAACACCCACATATAGATTTGTCAGTACCCACCCACTCAACTTTGTCGTATTCTTCAGCAATACGTCTTTGAGCTTCTGTTGATACAAATGTATTCAATCTCTGATAAAATGGATTTCTGTGCTCATGCTCTTCATCATAAAAACTTTTTTGAAACGAGGCTCTGATTCTTTTATGTTGTAACCTTATCATGTTGTTCATAGCCTCCCAACATTTACACAAATCACTCATGCTATTTTCTAACATTAACTTCAGTTTCCAGTGAGCCGACTCAACCCTGTAAAATTCAACAATATATAATAAAATTATATTAAATACCTGTTAGTCGTTGTGTTCCCCAAATGCATCACTTTATTTGTCCATGCTTCAACAAATCTTTCCTTATGTGGAGTCAACCAAGTTTCTTTGACATAATCAACAAACACTTTAGTATCAACACATGATTGTTCAAACATATGCAAGCGCATCATATACTCTTTTTCATTACTACAATACATAATGTCTTTCCACATATTCAATATTGACTCTTGTCTATCCTTTAAGACATATTGCTTGCATTTTGCTCCAACATTTTTTTCGATATGAAATCGACAAAGTAAATTAACAGCATGTGGAAACACAATGCCAACTGCATTCATTAACGCAAGATCTCTGTCTGTCACAATTACTTGAGGGAATTTATTTTGTGTAACAAACAAATCTTTTAGTCTCTCTAATGCCCAACAAAAGTTTTCTTCCCTCTCACATTCCAAATAAGCAAACCCAACTACAAATGTTTTCTCTGTTGATGTCATACCAACAATTTCAAGTAATGGCATTCTGTATTTATTGGTTTTGTAGGTACTGTCCATAATCAACACAATCGGAAACAAATTCAACAACTTCACTGAATCTGGATGCGCCCAAAAAATATCTCTCATAACATCGGAGTCTTCACGCTTTCTATTCCAGCACACATATTTTGCATCTTCAATTAACTTGAATAAATGTTGCATCTCTGTTCTATTACCTCTCACGCGCAATCGAATGATACTTCTCTGTTTATATATTTGTGAGATCTTAGTAACATTACTCTTATCTCGGTCTTGCAATGAGAGTAATATGTGTCTCGGTGCAACATTATATTTTGTTAATTCATGAACATGCTTTCTATCTTCTTCATTTAAGCGCCCAACATATGCATGCCCCTCCAAAGTATCAGGTAATTCATGGTTGTGAATTCCACAAATTACTTTAACTATCCATCCTGAACCATCTTTTAATGGTTTTGATCTAAGCTTGAAAGGACAATCACATTTTTTTGTTGAACTTCGAATAGAACTAGCAGCACACTTGTATTTTCCCCCTTTGTCACAACCTAATATTAATTTATTTCTCCGTCCTTTCTCACCCGTCTCTATATCTGATCTTCTGATAATAACGGTAACTTTATTTTTTATACCAATTTCTTTTGCCCATTTCACAACAGTATCCCTTGAATCAAATATCTGAAATAAAATAATTATAATTAATCACAAAAATATATTTTTATAATATTAATATTAAATATATTTATTCATACCTGATCTGTGTCAAAAATATTTGTAGTATCGACGCATGTTTTGTCCATTAATAGTAGTGGATTATCTATATCTGTTAACATTTAAAAAAAATTAAAAAACTTAAAAAAAAAATTAAAAAAATATGGTCTGTACCGGAAAACTCAAAAATGAAGTTTTCCGGAACCTAATACTGTACCGGAATACTTGCCAACCAAGATTTCCGGTACACAAATTTTCTCTTCTGTACCGGAAAAGTCAGTTTTAACATTTCCGGTACTATACTCTGTACCGGAAAACTCAGTTTTAACATTTCCGGTACTTTACTCTGTACCGGAAATCTTGTTTCAAGTATTCCGGTAGTTACCGGAAAACTGCCACTTACCGGAAATCTGTTTTACGGCTGAGTTTGTGACAAAATGGTGAAAAAAATATTTACATTTCCGGTATAATAGTCATTTACAAAATGGTGAAAAAAATTGAGGGTAGTTTTACCATTTTCGAATTTTTTTGGGGGTACAAGGCAAAGTGTGGGGGTACAAGGGAAATTTTTCATTTTTCCTTTGCCTTTTTACGTGTGTTGGTTTCTTAGATATAGACTTGTTGAGTTGTACAAAGAGATAAGGTTAAAAATAAAAAGATATTATAAATTAGAAATTGGATTCTCTACCATTTAAATTTTCTACAATATAATCTCACTCATTTATCATACTTACATATAGTCAAATTTATTAAAAGATAAGTGAATTGTGGAGATTTTTACCGAACTTGTGAAAATTCCACTAAAGAGAATTTGCTTCTTAAAAGTTTGGATAATATATATGTTGTATAATAAATAAGTATTGCCCACAATTTTATTTATGTCGGATTTGTTACGTGTAACTTAAGTTTTTTTTTTAATAACTGTAAATTATTAAATCTTTCAATATGAATTAAGAGACGTCTACCATATATCTATATAAACTGACATATTTTCATATTATTAAATTAATTAATTAATATTTAAATGATATAATTTCGTCAACTAATATTATTTATTTACTTAATCAATATAATGTTAAATTTTGATAGTACTAAGAGCATCTTCAACTGTAGTCAAATGCATTCGTCCGTCAGAGTGTGTAGTCACGTAAAATCTAGTTTTTGGCGAATTCACCGTTAGAGTTGTGTCAAGTTGTCAACACAGTTCTCAAACGGTACTTTCATATTTTCATAATAATAAATTTGTAACCGTTATTTTTTTTATTAGGTTATTAATAATAATAATAATAATAATAATAATAATAATTTTATTATTTACTTTATCATTTTTAATGATTTATATCATGTATTTAACGTTTAATTTTTATTATTGTTATAAAAATTTAAGTTTAATTTCATTTTAATTTTAAATTAAAATAATATATAATAATATTAAATTAAAATATTTAAATTAATATTTTAAATTATAATAAAATTAAATATAAATAAAATATTAATGTATAAATTATAGTTATGGAATTTAATATGATTTTTTAAAAATTAAACCGTAAAAAATGAATGAGTTGTTTGAAGTGGAACTTGAATCTATACTTAGATGTTCTAATTTTTTTTTTCTTTCTTATTACCGTATAAGTTGTATACCACCTAACATGTTTGTTTGCTTTTGGTCTACTATCTACATTTAAAACATTACTTTAAATGTTGTGACTTAATTATTACAAGTCTTTAGTGGATTTTATCTTGACATTTCCTTGTTGCAAATTTTGTCCTCGTAGCAACGTTGTGACTTTGCATTATGTTACTTAGAGGCGTTTGGTTTCTCTGGGAAATGATTTTATTAAATGGACGGCAGTTATGATGATATATGCTTCGTAAATTTTGATATACATGCTATTGACTCCACAACACTATTACATGACATTCAGCAAATAATGCCTCATTTTATTTCTATATTTTTGTTAGTTTTTA
This sequence comes from Cicer arietinum, assembly GCF_000331145.2. Classification (NCBI taxonomy): domain Eukaryota; kingdom Viridiplantae; phylum Streptophyta; class Magnoliopsida; order Fabales; family Fabaceae; genus Cicer; species Cicer arietinum. The sequence continues at coordinate 17,865,756 of NC_021163.2, read as the reverse complement.
AATTAGTATCAACACATTAAAGATGTCATGTCATTTTTTATGTTTCTTTTTATTGTATCATTTAAGTGAATGAATATTTATGCATTCCCTCCGTTTTAATATATATATATATAATCTTAATTTAAATAAAATACATTTAGTTTTTTTTATAAATATTTTTAAATTGACGGAGTAATATTTTTCTTAAATCAATATGGACTATATCAAATTTCACGAGGCATATGTGAAATTGATAAATTGTCAAAATAAGTACAATCGAATTTACGTCCATTCTTTACTCAGGTGTGGAATGCATGTCTAATGTGAATGGAACATGAACAAGCTTAGTTGTCATTTTTTTCTTCTTCTAGAATCTCTAACGAATAAAAGAATATGTATGAACAAATTTATTTTATTTACGTGATATTCTGCCACAATTTAAGCACGTCATAAATATAAAGCATTAAGTATTATAAAAATAATTTCTCATATATTATGTACAAAAATTCGGTTATTTTATTTTATTGATTATTAGTGTAACAAATATTGATAGAATTGTTTGGAGCACCATCCATGCATTGTTAATTTTATTGGCCGGTTTGAGATCTCTTATCTTTCAATGCTAAGTTATGAGGCATTCAATGCTAAGGATAGGCACACACATAGCTTGGCTAGAGCATTACTAGTAATTCTTATATAAAAGACCTTCCTCTATGCTAGGTATTCATCTCTTACTAGTTTCGAAAGAAATGTAATTGGATATCTCCACTAAAAAGAGTATATGTCATATTAGATATATTGGATATAAATGTAAGTTGAAATTCATTGTATAAGTTGTTAAAAAAAAATAATACAAAATTTATTTTTAGCTTAAATATATTTTTCCTATTTCATGACTTCTATATATCAAGATTCTTTATATGGTATCATAATATATTTATTTAATTTATTATTATAAAACTTTTAAAGATTGTTCAAAAGAAAAAAGAGAAATAAAAAGAGTGTGGAGAAATATAAGATCTACATCTTTAAGAGAATTAATGTTGAATATTTCTTTCAAGACTGTGGAGAAATTTCAATGTTACAATCAACAACAACAACAAAAATGTTAAATTGTTTTCATGGTATTAAAAAAAAAAAAAAAAAAAAAAAATTAAAAATAATTTTGGTTTTTTTA
>NC_021163.2:17852319-17864545 GCF_000331145.2 Cicer arietinum | reverse complement strand
ATTAAAAAAAAAAAAAAAAAAAAAGATGTTTCATATACAATAAATTTTTATTATTCGAGATTCAAAAAGAATACTTTTTAGCAAAAGTTTTCGACAAGAAGTTGTAAACTACCGGTTCAAAAACAATTGCTCTAAATGAACAATTCAAGAATGCTTCAAAATCTATGTTGTCTCGTGAAAGAATAATTCATTCATAAATTTTTTGGTGATATTCTTTTTTTTAAATAAAATTCAATTCACATTTTGAATTCTATTGATAAAAATAATTAATTATTAAACACAAAATTCATTCTTTTTAACCAATAAATTTTGTATTTTAAAATCTTTTTAACTGGTGTCTTTTCTGTATTTATTTTGCGACACTTTTCAAAGTTTAAAATCTAGTAAGTACATTTCAATTAATAGAAAGATATTAGATTTAAATATTATTTAAAATTAAATGTAAAGTAAGTTATAATTAGTTTTTAAGTGGTTAGTTTGTTCCTCTACTAGTTCTATATATTGAATTTATCATGTATTTATTTTATATCTTTTTTTGTTTTATTTTATATCTTTTTTCGTTCTATCAACATAAAATTTATTTCAATTTTAGATATTTTCTATTTTTTATTATTTTTATTTCTCAAGATTCTTAATAGGACATGTAGCGTATAATAATTATTGTAACATATAATTTATATGAAATCAACAATACGATGACATGCATGTTTAATAGTTTTCGATAATTTGTTTTATTATATTTTATTTTGGTTCTTAAAGAGTTTAAGAAATAGAAAATCTATAGTTTAAGTTCACATCTCATTATATTAAACATCCATACAACTACGGCATGAGTTATACGTATGAAATAATTCATTTGTATTTAAGTTATTTATATTTCTATAAATGTATAAATAAAATATACTTTTAGACGTTAATTTTATCCACTATAAGTTTATAACACATATGTATTATTTGTAAATAATTTTTTTTATTGATTCTATTCCAAATGATATTGTTTTAGAATTTAATTTATATAATATAAAAAAAATTATATCATTAATCAATTACAATAGTTTAATTATTAAAAATATTTTATTTTTATAATAATTATATATTTAAAATGATTGTAATTTATTAATAATATAAATTTTTTTACTGCACACGATAAATTAACCTTAATTGTAATTGATTTATCATTCATTTCATGGCAACAATTTAATATTTTCGAGTTATTCACATGCCTTAACTTTTTCCTTGTTTTTTTTTTCACGTGATAATGAAGGTTTACTTTTCTTGGCCCCATCTCTTTCCTTTTCCTTTTCTTCCCTACAATAAAAAAGAAAGTCATTTTTTTTCATTGCACGGATTCAACTAAAATTTGAATTCTTGAATGGGTCATATATTGTAATCATAGTCTTTAAATGTATATAAGTTATAAATATTTTTGTAAAAAAAAAAAACTCTATATTTTGTTAAATTTTTTATGGATTAAATTATCTAACGAAAATATATTCAAATATTAAAATAATTAACTAAAAATTTATTTTAGTACTAAAATAACTATAAAAAATATTTAAGTATGTTTTATAATTGAATAATACTATCAATACACTTTTAACACACTCTTTTTAATTAAATAAAATTTACATCAATTTCAATAAATTTATATGAGATATAATAATTTGATGGGACATAGAATATTTTAATTAATAAAAATAATATATTAAAACATGTGTTAAAAATATATATTAAAATATTAAAGGGTGATTCACAAACTTCAAAAGTGGTAATTGCATTGGCCAGTGCCCAGCTAAGATCGTAGAATGTACTAAAACGTTCACACTCCGGTCAAAAGTAGCGCACGCACACGCACCAAAAATAATCAGAAAAATTGAAGTCAATTTGCATCTCTTAAAAAAAAAAGAATTGAACATACATATTTGGTACAACTCATTATTATGTTATGGTAAAAAAGTCAAGTTGCATATGTACAATTAACAACGTACTCCCTCTCCCTATGATTCATTATCAATACCAATTATTATTATTATTATTATTATTATTATTATTATTATTTTATATTTTAGTTTGTCATAACTTATGTAAATATTTTTTTTTAGTAAAAATTCAAATTTAAATTTATCACGTTACGAGAATATAACATATTCGACTACGCTCAATCTCTATTGGTCCAATGAACTTGTATATTATTATAATATTTTAAATATTTTTACAAAAATACTCTAATTGAAAAATATGAAACGTTAAATATATTTACTAATATTTAAAAGAAAAGTATCAAATAAAGATTAAAAACAATCATTTAAACAATAAATACTCTTTAAAAGTCACAACTTTTTGTTATAAATAAAATAAATTCTCCAAAAAATTTCTTATAACTAAGACCAAAATAATATTCATTGAAAACATGTAATTTAATAATAAGTTTAATTCATATATATATTATGCATAAAAAGTTATATTATAATAAATAATAATTATCAAATAATTTAAACCATTTAACTTTAATAATAATTGCCTTTAAAATTGTTTATTTATTTCTTTTTTTAGAAAATAATAAATTCTACTATAATTAAATCACACAACTGTAAAGTTCTATCAGTATTTGTACGTTGAACTAAAACTTTTAAAAAAATATTTATACTTAAATAAATAAATAAAAGTATAGTTTAATAAATATTTATAAAAATATTTATATTTATTTTCCTTCAATAATATTAAAAAAAATCAAATATACAATCCGTAAAGTTGAATAAATGTATTTTTATCACTAAACCGAATTATTGAAGTTGGTCAGTGAATTTTTTTAATGTAATAATTGAATAGTTTAAATTTTTGTTATTGACGCAACTTATTTTGACTAGACATATAATAACAAAAAAATTACTAATATTAAACAATGTACTCAACAAGGTTTATTAGTAAATAGGCAAATGGCAGGCAATTGAAGAATCATAGGTGGGGCCAGGCTATTAGGAGAAACTACATTGTTTAATTGCATTAAATCGAAACAAATCAAACTATATCAAACCGAATCCCACACGCTAAATAAATTTATCTGGCTATTATTCAATTTATTATTTATTTTTGTTAACAAATTATATTTTTCTATAAATAAAAAAGCCAAACGGATTTTTAATTCTTATCCAAAAACACACATACACGCATACATCTTAATTAATGTTATCCCTAATATTCATGCAATATTTTATCACCTTCACTTCACTCATATAAAGAAGACTCTCTTCCTCACTTTTTGCAATCTAAACCAACCTTTTACTTTTTCTTCTCTTTCTTTTTTCCAAAGAATTAGAAAAGCTTCGAAGCTCAACCTCAACAGCATATTCTTCATGGTCTTGCTCTCTCCCTCTCTATGTATAATTAATTATTCTATTTTTCCGTAATTATTTTTCAAAAGATCTTTATTTTTACTTTTTGTTTTGCAGGCTAGTGAAATTAAGATCAAATATGAAGAGGTATGATTAACACCAACATACTCTTGTAGGATTTTTCTTATTAAAAAAAAAACAGAATCATCATAATGCTTACTTGTTGTTATTTTATTTTATTTTTTATTCAGGAATTCATATTGAATTCTAGAGGAAAAAGGCTTTTTTCAAGCAGATGGATTCCTGAGAACGAAAATCCAAAAGCATTAATCTTTATGTGTCATGGATATGCCATGGAGTGCAGCATGACCATGCAAAGTAATTAAATTAAAATTTGTTTAATTATTATATATGATTATTATAAATAAATAAATAAATATTAAATTGAATGAATATAGGCACGGCAACAAGACTTGCAAAGGGTGGATTTGCGGTATATGGTTTGGATTATGAAGGACATGGAAAATCAGATGGGCTATTTGGTCTTGTTAATAAGTTTGAGAATATCGTTGATGATTGTTTCCACCATTTTAGCACCATATGTGGTCAGCATCTTCAATTAATTACTTCTTTTATGTTTTTATTCAAATTCAAACACTATGATGTGGCTCATTATTCATTTGTCTTTTAATGTATGTCGAATAAATAAAATAACAGAAAAAGAGGAAAATAGGAACAAGATGAGATATTTGTTAGGAGAATCAATGGGAGGAGCTGTTGCTCTGCTTTTGCACCGGAAAAATCCACATTATTGGGATGGTGCTATTTTGGCTGCACCCATGTGTAAGGTTAGTTTTTCTTATTATAATTGTAATATTTTTTTTTTTAATTTGATAAATGATTGATATTATTTACACATGCGTAAAATTAACTATAGTACAACCATACGTAAAATTAACCATGTTTGGTTAATTTTTCGTATGATTAATTATAATATTACTTTTCACTTTATAAATATACCATACTGATTCTTTTGACTATTTTGACACTCTTACTTTTTGATTTATGTGTACACCATACATACATTTATTATTGTAACTTCTCACTTTATATATGCACCATACATACATGATTCTTTTCATTATTAAAAGAAGAGATGTTATTTTTGAAACATGGTAGACAATATCAATATGTTAAGTTAGACTTAAAATTATTTAGAAAAAATTAAAAGAAAACAAAAACAATAAACACTTGAACAATTTTAATTGGTTGTGTTGTACCTGTTTTTAGAAAAACAAAATTTTGTATTGGTGTCTTCTCGTTGCTTCTTTTATTTATTTGTCCTGATGTCAAAACATGTTTTTTCAAGATGCTGTCCACACATGTTTGTTGTTCAATCACACTCCTGCATTTTAATTTATACTAAGTACTTCTTTTATAATATTTAGTCGTTTTATATTTATTTGTCTCTTTATATTAATATTTAATTCATGTAATTTAACTTTTTTATAACTATAATTAATAAAAAAACTTTACTAAATAAAATTTATTTTATTCTTAAATTTTATATAAATAATAATTTTCTTAAGAATTGTATATACACAAATGAAACACTCATTATAATGAGACAAAATGACTACTATTCTTTATTAATGTACATTTAGTTTTTTTAACAGAAGTTAATTTTTTATACTTGAATCGGGAGGGTGTATTTTATACATATATTTTTCCTTTTTTTTCCACTTAGCTCTTGTCATGGTTACGGAGAATATATTCTTGCTTCTTACTTTGTCCAATCTTCAATATCCACGACAATAAATGTCAATTTGTGGGCACAAATCTTATTAGGAATATGATGTGCATTCCACCAAAGACGTGAGAGATGCATACTAGTAAACTGATAATTTTTTATTTTATTTTATTTTATTTAAAAGGAACACATAAACAAATTGATGGAAAAGAATATATAAGAAACAAGAGGGCGAGAAAATTAAAATTGTTTTTTTGTTGCTAAAAATCAAATTTGTTTTATTAAAGGATATGATGTTCACATATTTCACATGTGTGTGAGAAGGGACTAAGGGAGGTCCATCTAAAAATGGATGTTTATGGTTACAATTAACTACTCCATTCAGAACAGGAAATTATATCTCTTAAATAGGTTTGTATTTTTCATTACTATATATTTAAAATACTAATTAGTTAATAAATAAAATAAAAATATCAGAGAATGTATTTTCTTTATAGGTAGGCTTTCCTTTTTCAAAAGAAATTGAGATATGTCAAGTTTAACTTGAATACACCTACCAACATGGTGTATGAAGAGTGCTAGATTTTCAAGTTCCTTGATAATTTGGTCAAGGTTTAATCATTGACATTAATATGTATAGAAAAATATATGATTATATTTGTCAACTAGTTAATTCGAAAAATTAATAACTGCAAGCAGATACTTTGATTTACTCACAAAAAATCAATACATTTTTTATACATCAATTTTAGTTGATTCTTAAAGCAAAGTAATTCAATGGTGTCCCACTAGAATATCAACATTGGACCCATAATATATATACTATTAATATTTGATAATGAGATGGCCTGTGACTTTTGGTAGAGTGTTTCTTTAGTTAGTAATTAATCAAAATTTATACGCTAAAATATTGTTGCTACATAGTTTCCTCCATATCACGTCACATGATCTTCAAGACCATTCCTTCAGAAAGTGACTTATTAATTTTTAATATAAACAAATCATACAATTCATTATCAACTGATTCAAACAATAATTAACAACTTTTATTATTCTTGAAATAAAATAATTGTGCAGATGGCAGATGATATAAGACCCAATGCAATTATGGTAACTATATTGAGTGGATTAAGCAAAATCTTTCCAACATGGCAAATAGTCCCTGGCCAAGATATCAATGAGATTGCCTTTAAACTTCCTGAAGTCAGACAGCAGGTATATATTATATATATATTTATTTATTTATATTTATATTTATATTTTCACAAATCATATCCCACAAACTAGTGTAAATAAAAAAAAATAAACTATTTGGTAAAATTGACCATCTAAGTCTTTATACCATCAATAGTACTAACTAGAGTAACTGATTGGTACAAATTTGGGGATGAAAAAATGGATGTATTGGATGATTTTGGAATCTAAATATACTAATGAACCAAAATTATCATCAACATTGATGTCTAGCACGACACTGACATGTGTAACTAATTTGAGAAAATGAAAATAATTGATTCACACATGCTAAAAAATAATATACATATTGAAGATAGAATTAAAGCTTGTTATTCATGAATTGCAGATTAAAGCTAATAAATATTGCTACAAAGGCAAGCCTCGTTTGAAAACAGCTTTCGAACTTAACAGGGTCTGTACAGAATTTGAGCAAAGATTAAATGAGGTTTGTCATATTTCTAATTCTTTATCTTCTTCAATGCCAATCTCTTTAATGTAGTCCATATACATAGGGTTAGGATCATTTGTCAAAACTTAATATTATTATAATTCTTAATTGTATATTTGTATTATAAACTACACCCTTGAATTCAAATCTACTATCGTATATCATATCTAAAAAGTTTGATATTAATTTTAAGGTATATCATAATTAACTCATTTAATTAAAATTCTTAATTTTAAAGTATGTTAATGATAGATCAAATAATTTTATATTGATATAAAATTTTATAAACATACTCCATGTGAAAATAGCTTATAACCAAACGGTGAATTTCATAGTATATATACAGTAAAGAATTATTAGATATGTTATAATATTAAATTTGACACCGTGGTGTCAATGAATCCGATCGTTTTAAAAGTGATGACTGATTTGTGTGCTTATTGGTTAGGTTTCACTACCTTTTTTGGTTTTACATGGTGAAGAAGATAGAGTGACTGATAAAGCAGTGAGCAAACAATTATATGATGTGGCCTCAAGCACTGATAAGACACTGAAGTTGTACCCAGGAATGTGGCATGGTCTATTGTTTGGAGAGCCACCAGAAAATTTGGACATTGTATTCAAAGATATTATTAGTTGGATAGAGGAGAGATCTCGTTATGGTAACACAAGATTAGAGAGAGAACTGAAACAACAAAATGAAGATTTTGTAAAAACTAGCTACTAATATTCTGATTTCTAGTTTTCAATAATAAGTTATTATTAGTGTTTAATATTCTTAATGTAAGCTATGATGTGTGTGACTCTTGCAAAAATTGCAATTACATACTATATTGTTTTACTAGATCTCGTCCCTGTTACTTCCGTTATTTTTTTTTGTACACAATTATTTTAGTTATAATAGTTTTAGGAAACTTATCTCTATTTGCACCTTATATTTCTTCTAATTGAATGTGGAATGGTGTATAATCATTAAACTCATAAATAAAACTAATTGCAATATAATTTGCATAGAATGAAACACGTAACATTCCTTAAAGTCGAGTACAAGCATGCTAGAGAAACTAACTACGGTAGAAACGAATTACTAGACAAGACAAACCATTCCAAGAGGACAGGGCTTGTATTGTATTAGTCAATTACTTTTGCCATTAAAAACCAAACTTTTTTGAACCGCAAGAAATAGCTAATACTACTATGAGCAAAGTTTCAAATCATACATTGCAATCGATTCAATAACAATCCCGATCAATCAATCAATACCAACCCACAATCTACATCTCAGCCATATATCAACGGTTAAATGTGGAAATTTTCCACAAACATTTATTTAATTTGTATAGTGATGAACGACTGAAAACAATTAGTTAAGTTTTCAACTTGTTATTTAATTGGTATTGCGTCTAATTATGAAAAGCTGTTCTATTATAACTAATATTTACGTCAAAAGGATCTAGTATTTGTCAATGAAAAAGGACAAGGTGGTGGTGTTATTCAAAGATTACGTATTGAATTTGGATTGGATTATCGTATCTGGGATCCGAATAGTAGTATTTATTATTTGTGTACAAAATTTAAGAAAATATATGGTAGAATTAGGACAGTTATTGTATCTCGCATAATAGATTGATATAAACATCATGCGGTGTCCCGTAATAAACCCAGTTGTTGCTGATACTTCCATCTCGGTCCCTTCGTTCATAACCCGGGCTCGAATAAGGAAGAGATAAGAGGGCCCTATGCAGAATGTGGTAAAAAATCCATAATAAAGTCCGACCACAACGGCCGAATTCATTAATTATGAAAAACTGTTCTATTATAACTAATATTTACGTCAAAAGGATCTAGTATTTGTCAATGAAAAAGGACAACGTGGTGGTGATATTCAAAGATCACCGAGACTGCGTGCTGGGGTTAGATTGAGAGAGATGGGTTGTTGAGTTATCACATCCACAAACCATGATAACAGTTAATTAAATCATTAATTACAGCATATATTGCCAAACTGCGGCTTATGGGTTTCACTTCAATTCAACAATACGCACTGCAGTTACAGAGTAGAGAGTCATAAATAAATGGGACAATAAAATCACAGCTTCCACCTTCCCGTATGAATGAGAAACACATGCGTTCGTCACTCACTTTGTTAGCGACTAACTACGGCCAAACGACCCACTCAAATAACAAGATTCCGACAACACCTGCACAAAATACAAGGTCGCATTAGCATTCGTCAAATCAAAATTCCTGGCTTTTCTTGCTACCCATAAGCAATTTGAAATGCTCTGACGAATACCAGACCATATCAATATTTGACTAGTGCAGAATTTTAACATTGTTTAGAAATGATTTTGTTGGTCGTTGAAGTTCTGTCTCACAGATATAGAATTGCAACTATAAGTATTGCTTACTTTCCTATTAATTGTAATAGTAGTATAGACAGTAAAATAACAGAAATAGGGGATAATACCTCTTTAATGATCATTTCTTAAATAATCTTATTTCGTACTTCTTCGAGTTTCTTCAGTATTTCTCCAGGGGTCCTGTCCAACTCATCAGCAATTTTTCTCTGCAAATCCATTGGCAATGTCGGGTATTGCTCACATAGGTCCCCGTCAATAACATCCTACACAAATATCCAGGACTTTAGTTTGTCAAAAAATTTATGTTATGGTTAAAATACACTAAATGAACAAATTTCTACGTTCGGACGAGTTGTATCAGAAGTCCTAGGCAGATAGAAATTTTTTATTCAGTATAGATGGCAAACATACATAGTAATAACAGAAAGAATCAACGGCATAATATAGATTAGCTATACCTTAACAGGAAAATAGGCAGATCTATAAGCCATGTGATCTCTTCCACACAAAGGTGGATTATCCTGCCTCATATGCATCTCCAAATGAGAAAAGAAATCAACGTCATCTCGTGAAGTAAAAGCATGTAATGCCCCAATGCTTCCCATAGCTGTTCCATATAAAATGCACTCTCCACCACCTGGTATAAGAGAGGCCTTTTGCAGGCATGTGATCAAATCACCAACATGAAATTGTACAATTTCTTCCACCTTATTGGGAGCTCCATTCAGCTTCCCCTGCTCCCACTTGATCCTCCCACCAGTAGGATCTTCTTCTATCTCATCAGATACATCTTGCGGCAACCGCACAAAATAGATATTTCCAAACTTGTCCGCACCTGCCATGGTGTCAAAATCTATATGGTATGATGCAGTAAGCCATCTTGGAACGCAATCATCAGCAAATATGTAAAGTTGGTTTTCATCCCGTCTATACTTGCAGTAATGGAAAGACTGGAGAGAATACATAAAACACAATCAGATGAAAATCTTATCAGTGAAACAGTTATCAGATAGTAGCAGTGTAAAAGAATCTGTGAATAAGTGCATGTAAACATTGAATAGAAATATACCTCTTGGATGTCACCGACATAAATTCGATCACGGTAGGTATGAATAGAGACAATTGTGTTGGGGAATAGCTTATTCTCACACTTTCTTAATAATTTTTTTTTCCCCAGATCGTATAGCCTGAGAACAGGTCCTATTCCAGCAAGTAATCTTCCCTGAAACTGAGTTAGAGCAACAGGAACACAGTCAACCTGAGTTTTGTGAAGAAGTTCAAGAGACTTTCCATCGTCTAGAAACCTATATATATGAATATACCCAGCAATTAAACTCTTTTTGGGAGTAAATTGCAGTCCCTTAGCTGTGCCAACAGCTAAAAGAGTTCCGTATTCTTTATCATGAAAATTTACTGTGCATACGCTGAATGCAGCCTCATTCTCCTGAAGCTCCAAAAGACAGGTTGTAGTTCCTGTCCTCGGATCAAGAACTCTGATGCACGATGCCCACTTATCTGATTCAGCTTTTGGATAGCCATAATGCTCGTCAGAGAGGGGATCATCTTTATCCTCGTCGTCCCCACCATTTTCCATTTGGTCTGCACTTCCTGTCCCATTTTCTCCAGCTTGAGCAGCCTCAAAACACTCTTTCCTTGCAGCTTCACGCTCTTCTGCAGTAAATGCTCCTTGATCACTCTCAATCACCACCAAAAGTTTCCGTTTGGGTTGCAGCACAAATTTCCTAGGCGTGTATCTAAGTGGAATAACTGTCTCATTAAATGTTTCTCCTAATCTTTCAATGGTAAAAATTCTCAAAGCCTCACCGGCAACAGCAACTACACCTTCCACACATTGGTCTGATGAAAATGACGCAGCATATTCAAGAGTTTCATATGAAAGGGGTGTTAAAAGGAAGTGTCCTTGGTGAATATAACCAAGCCAAGGGCGACTTGACAAGCAGAGCATAGCGCGCTTGCCTCTTACAATAATGGGAAACAGCTTAGGGGCTCTCAATCCTAAGAATCGAGAACGGGTATCAGAAAGCAGGCCTGTGACCATATCCACCACAGTTCTAGACAAGACACCATTCTGTAAACCAGCATTCAGGAAAAGACTAGCAGGATGATCTGCGCCATCCTCACCACCAACCGATGCTTGAACTTCAAGGAAAAGAAGAGATTCTGGAGCTGAAGAAAGACTTTGTATACCTAGAGTCTGCATACAATCGTCGGGATCCAGTGATAAGATTCGGATTGTCTTGTCATATGAGCCAACTGCAAGAAAACGGGCTCTTTGTCTGCCTTCGGGCACTGGAGCAATGTCCAAACAAGCAACGTCGCCAGACATTTCGTGTTTCTCAACCTCCATCAACTGACCAGTTACATCCACTTCAAAATATATAAGCTCCCCTCCATTTAGAGCAATAACCACCTGAAGTCTATTCGACCCAACTTTGGCAATTGTCCTCTTTCCAGGAGTTCTCCACTCATTAATACGGCCATCCTCCCTAATATGCCTAATACCATTTGGATGAACCTGCATGAGAGAATCATCACCTATCAAAGAAACAGCAAGAGAGGGAGTAGTGTCCAGAAACCCACTGTCACTGACTTCTTCGACTGTCTCACCAATGGAAAGCACAAGTGTGGCATTAGTGAACGACACAACAATATAGGCATCAAACTCATCAATAACATTCTTCTTCACAGTCCAAACAGCACTGGGTATACCAGGAAGCTTAGAAACTGCCATCTCACTGACTGCCAAACCTGTTCTCAAGATCCTCAGAGAAGATCGAGGTCCACGCCCACAAAGAGTAAAAATTTGAGGAGTCTCCTCTTCAAACAGATTACTGACCTTCATATCCATAATTGGCATCAAACTCTCAACGTTGTCAATCCTAACAAGGTTTTTCAGTTTCCTAGGCTGGAAAAACACAGGCTGAAAACCCTCGTCAGTTTCCATCAGCCTTGAAGACGAGGCCTCCACATCATCATCATCCCCTATTCCCTTAAACTGATACAGACCATGATTTCCAAACTCGGATGCCGCAAACAAGAAACCTGACTTGAGCACACACATCGAAGCAGTAGCAGG
>NC_021163.2:17841303-17852231 GCF_000331145.2 Cicer arietinum | reverse complement strand
ACAAAAAATTTAATCTTCAATTCCTTGACACGGTCATTCTCATGTTCCAATGTTACCTTAAAAATATCACCATACTCAGTCTGCAAAAGGAAGAAAAACATGTTCTTCAGTTTATGCATAGCAGCCGATACAATGAGAACACCACGCTCAGAAGGCAAATCAGCACGTCTCGGAATCACAGCCCTAAGATCTTGATGACCCTGATTCTTATAAATAACAAAATTTTCAGCACAAACAAGAACCCCACTTGGTCCATCCGCACCACCAGGAACAGTAACAAGCAAATTAGCACCATTATCAACCTGATCAGACCACTTTCTAGAAACATGATTAAGACCTAAATCAAGCTCATAGAATGTCAAATGCTTCTGAGCTTCAGAAGCAGCCATACCAGTAGAATCTTGATCAGCCTCAGAATAATCCAACTCAATAGCAGCAAAAATAGGATTCTCAAAACCACAATCAACACCACAAATGGAATAAACAAGAGTGTGTGATTTATGAGCCTCTAAAGGTGAAGAAATAGTTAACCTAGCAGCAGTATCTCTATTCAAAACATAAACAAGTTTTTGTTTCTCACAAGCACCAACCATAACAGCTCTACCTTTGGGATCTACAGCAATATACTGACCTGGAACAATTCTTCTGCAACCGGACTTACCAAAAGTTTCTTGGTGAATTTTATCGAAGACGTTTTTCTCTTTGTTGTAGTCGAGGATAACAATTCTACCGGAATCGGAACCGACGACGATAAAATCCTTTTGAGCACCGGTGAGACGGAACTGAGCTAATGACCTAATGGCACCGAAAACTTCGACGGAGAGAATGGTTTGAATGCGACCGTTGTCGTCGGGGCGAAGGAGATCGAGAACTTTCCCTCTAGCGACGACGATTTCTTGACCCTTGCCGCCGGAGAAGTTGCCATTGATGGCACAGACGATGCCGGTGGGTCGCTGAAGAGTGAGATTGTAGAGATACATAGTTTATGGGGGTAGAGAGTTAGATGAAGCAAAGCAAAAAATGGGTGTTAGGGTTTTATGGGTTTTGTGTTTATTTCTTGATTCTAGAATTTAAGACTCTTTCCTTGTTCTTAACCGTATTAGCGAGCGAAGCGGGAACGATGAACGATTCACATAAACCCTATTTTGCTTTGCTTGCTTCTTATTATCACTGCTAGGATTTTATCATCGATAAACATAATACTACTTATTGTATCATTTTTTTTAAATATTAAATATTTAATTGATCAGAAAAGACAAAATAATTTTAAATAATGTATAATTCAAAGGAAAAAATCACATCAAAATTTGATATTTCTTTTGAATATAGTATAGAATTTTTTTTCCATTTTTATATTTACTTATTAATATTTTTTTAATTTAAAATATATTTAATCTCTTAAATTTACGAAATCGTAAAATGACCAAGACATTAATAAATTAATAGTGGCATCTTTTTATGTCAATAGAACTGGCCATCTATCTATCTTTATTAGGTAAAATCTTCTTACAATAAAAATTTATTAACAGAACTACCATGTTAAAAAGATATAAAATATTATCACCGATATTTCTATTGATGGAGTTTATAAAGAGGAAGATAGATTGATTTTTTTTTTTTACTCAATTGAATTTTTTAATTTAAAAAGTAAGTACTTTATTATAGATAAAATGATTTTCAATTAAACAACTTTGAAATAACTGCTTATAGACTTTAAATGTAGAGAAATAGATAATTATATATTCAAATCAGAATATTTACATATAAGTATCTTTGCAACTAATTGAATAGTACATGTAAGACTTAAGTGATTTTTGTTAGTACACTTTACTCATTTTTTTTAAAATTAATAACACTTATCTTTTAGTAAAATATAACAAAGTGTATCATTCTAGCATCTCAAATTACTAAATATTTACCACAAATAACTCTACATCTAGTTATAATCAATAAAATTATGTGAAACAAATTACAATCCACGTATATATCAAATGAATTTCATTAATGATGGTGTCACACTTAAACACGTAGAAAAATGAAAATTCGAATTCAACTCAAATATCTTATTGATGTCTTTGCGATCACCAATTAAACTATTTATAAGATTATTCTTAATTATTCAGCATTTCAAATTGTCTAAATTGTTCCATCTTACGTTTTTTAAAATAAAATAATTAAAATTGCGGCATTTTTTTTTTCTTGATTCTCCAATTATTATAAAAAATGAGTTTTGATAATTCAGAGTTGGATGAAACGATACATAAATTTTGAATAATTGGTGTATCACTTTAATATTGCTGCTCATTTTTTATTAACTTGAGCTTGTGTTTAAAATATATTGGTTTTAAGTTTTTTATCTCAAAGACACAAACAAGAATCAAAACTAGTTTCTAATCTTGACGGTGTCAAAAGCATTAACAAGTTAGCAAGTAAAGAATGAGTGACAAATTTTAGTAACACAAGCACTCCAAAATCTTCAAAAGATTGTCTGATAAGGCATCAAATTTGGGGAACCAAGTGTAATTTATATTTGTATAAAAGAATTATGTGTAATTCTTATATATTTGAGTTTTAGTCTCTCTATTAAGTTGTGTATAATTTTGGTCAATTTATTATTTTGTTCAGAATTTTTAGTTTCTATTGTTTAACCACTCAACAATTGGATTCTAATTTTATTGTTTTTGTCCGGTTAACACTATATAGTGAAGGCCAGCAATTTATTTATAAGCATCTTTATTATAATAAATAAATATTATTTTCTTGGCATCACCACCACCATCAATAGCATTATGAAAAACTTTTGAATCATGTATCAGGTGAGTTTGTTCCATTCAACCACAACCTAACCTAAGAGTCATCATTTTGGTATTTTTTAACCATTGGATATTTGACCATAGGTAATCCTAACAACTACACTTAGTTGAAGCCTAATAATGTTTATATAAAACAATCACAAGCAATCTAATCACAATAGAAGTTATGCAACAATGGCCAATATCCCTTCCCTTCTAGCAATTGTCATGTTACTTTTTGTTATGACTACCATAAACAAATCTTCCTCAGCTAGAACTCTTAGCAATATTCCAACCCCTAATCACTACCATGGCCATCCTAGAATAACATTTTTAATGAGACATATCCTCAATGGTACACAAACTAATAATTCTGAGAAACCTGTCACTACTAAGGTAACTAGTCAATTACCATTTCCAAAGCCTCTAGGAATTTTTCCTCCTAGTAAAGGGATTCCAATACCACAATCAACTCAAACAATGCCATCCGCAACATCATCGTCTTCAACTCAAACACTTGATCTTTCTAGCATAGGTTTCTCTTTTCCTACTAGAGCAGCACTTCAAGAACTGGAATTTGGATCATTAACATCAATAGATGAGGAACTAGTACTTGAAAGTGATGGAGATGAACTAAGGAAAATTGGAAAAGGACAAGGGGTGTATGTAGCTAGCTCAGAGGGTGGAAATAGCTATATGGTTGCTATGACGGCGAGTTTTTTGAAGGGCGAGTATGAAGACGGACTTAGAATTTTTGGTGTGCATAGGTGTGATGTTTTTGAGTCACATGTTGCTGTTATTGGAGGCACTGGAAAGTACTATGGCGCCAATGGTTATGCTGTTGTGAAAGTTGTGGACAAAATAGGGTCTAGTACAATAGAAGGAAAAGTTACAAGTTCTAAATTTCTTCTGTTTGATGTGTATTTTAGTTAGTAGTATATGTTTTAAAATTATCTGTTCAGTTTGTGTTTTCTGATTTTCTCTAGTGTTGAAATTGTACCCAATATGAATTGGATTTTGGCTTTAATTTTACTGAAGTACCCTCAACAAACTACATGTTCTTCTATATATTATTATCTTCACGAGCAATCAAATTAGTTTACTAGAACTGTTCTTAATTCTTATTGCTTTGAGCTTATCAGATACTTCCATGTTTCATGTTGTAGAGAGAGATGAAATCCAACAAATTTCAACTTCAAGTTAGAAATAAATTCTAGAGACAAAATCAATTTCACTCAAACTCATCCAAACATACCCCTAATTATGCAACAAAGAAGAGTAAAAAGAAAAAATAAGGTATGTGCAGCATTGAGAATGTGGTGCTATAATGAAGAAGCAAATGTTGACCCACTTGTACCAGAAGTTGAAGCCCCTCAGTCTCACCAGTCACTAGTGACGAAGGAACCATCACTATCATTCTTCATGCATGACTTCCTTGGTGGGTCACACCCATTAGCAAGAATTGTAACAGGAATAGTAGCAAACAGTGATGTAACAGGCTTATCATTCTCCAAGCACAACAACAGCATCTTCCCAATCACAGGTGTAATCCCTTTAGTCAATCCCAAACTAAATGGCATCATCACAAACAACAACTTACCATTCGTTGCAGGCCTCGCAGGCCTCGGTAACGGTCAGTCATCCTCCACCATATTCCAAAATTGAGGTACCAACAACATTGTCACGGGTGGTGACAACCAGCCTTTTGTTTTAGAAGGGAACCTTCCAGTAGTGTTTACAGTTCAAAAGCTGATGTTTTGATCTGTGACGGGGATTGATGACCAGTTGACTGAAGGGCACGAGTTGGATTCAAATGTGGTGGGTAGCACAAGGGTTTGACATGGCTAGCTCGTTGGATGGTACTAGCCAGAGCGTTGTGATGAGAGTGTTGCTGCATGGCGATGATGATCTCGATAGCGTGGAAGACAGTATAAGCTTGTTCGGTGTTCATAGGACACCATCACCAAAATCTGAGGTTATAGTGATTGGTGGGAGTGGTAAGTGTGAGAATGCATGGGGGATATGCTTTGAGACACTGCTGAAGGAGGGACCAGGCCACCACATATGGAGTCGACACCATCCTCAATTTTAATATCTACCTTAATCACTAATATCTAGTTTCATTCTCATCGGACATTTCGCATTTGATGTTTTGTAATTCTGGGTACTTAGTTGCCACATTTGATAACAATGAGTTGTTATATTTTTCCTCTTTTTCTTGCAGCATGGTTTCAGTATACTGCACATCCAAAACTATCTAAGATTTTTCAACCAATTATCATCCTTAATTATATTTTGGCAAACGTTAAGGACACTTGCTAAGAAACTAAATATAGAAAAAGTGTAAATTAAATTTCACCAAAAAAACGGGTAAATCCAATGGATTTTTGGTATTTTCGTTGTTGTGATCGCATACACCCTAAAATAATGCACTCACGATTTCAGGGATGAGACTGAACCCTCGTTAAAGAACAAAGGTATTTTAGAAATGGAACATTTTCCACTATTCATATGGTAAGCAGGTCTATAGTTCTATATCGTATACAGACAAAACTCATATTCTGCATGCAACATCCGAAAAAATAAAGGATTAAGGCACATTAATGAACTTCTTAGAATCACAGTAAATTTATGTCAAAAGAAAAAAGGAAAAAAATAATCACAGTAAACAGGCCTTGAACCCCTTTTCCAATTCCTCAGCTTCCAAGTTTTTTCCTATGAAAACAATTTTGTTTGTCCTTGGTTCATCTGGCCCCCACAACCTTTCCGGTGAACCTTGAAATATGTCATGAACTCCCTGTTACAGAAAAACCTATATGCTTAATTTCGGCCGAAACTGAATATAGTAAATGATAGCAGTGAAAGAAAGTTGGGTGTAGGCAACTAGGAATGATGAGAAGAGGTGGAGAAAACATAGCCGCTTGATTGAAACAACAATAAATAGCATAAAACTAAATTTAAAATCACCTGAAAGACAAATCTCTCATCCATTCCTTGAACAGATAGAAGACCTTTCATCCTATAAATATCTTCACTACGTTCCATCAATAAGGTACCAAGCCACATGTTAGCCTGAAGAAAAATATTTAGTTACCCTTCCAGTACATAAATGCCAACAATGAGATTTTATATGTACATTAACATCTAAAATAAAGGCATTCACCCAAACATCCAAATGGAAAAGAGATACTAATGAACTTGGTTTTAAGCAGATAACTTGCATGTACTAACCTTCTCAAGGTCTAAGTTTCCTTCACAAACAATGCTCACAGACGAAACACCAGGGTCATGACTATGATCATGAGAGTGGTGATCTGCATATAAAACAATTAAGTAATCCTCACTTCATAGCAAAACTATACAGTAAAATTAATTATATTCTATAAGATGTCTTTATAAATTAAGAAAGTATTGAATTGGAACCAAATAGGTAAAAAATGCTGGAAACCAGCCAAATTCTAAAAGTCTAAAATTAGAGGAAACAATTATATAGATCTCTAG
This sequence comes from Cicer arietinum, assembly GCF_000331145.2. NCBI lineage: Eukaryota > Viridiplantae > Streptophyta > Magnoliopsida > Fabales > Fabaceae > Cicer > Cicer arietinum. Next base: position 17,845,938 of record NC_021163.2, on the reverse strand, counting down.
GCATCCAAATAAAAAATGTAGTTCAGCAAGTTAAACTTAATTAACAAATCTCATTAAAAAAATTCGCATCATTGCAACCTGAATGGTATTACAAACAAGAACAACATGCAACATATAATTGTTAACACGAAAATTTATAGGTACCATGCTTGTGGTCATGTGAATCATCATGGTGATGGTGGTGATGATCATGGTGATGATGTTCGTGTTCGTGGTCGTGGTCGTGGCTATGGGCATGATCTTCTTCTTTTGATCCTTCATCATTAACAGCGCTCTCAATCCTTAAAAAGATCAAGAAGACATACATAAAAAAATATATTCAGGCTTGGACAGTAAAAGCATAACAAGAAGATATTAACCAAAAAAGAAATATCAAAATATCCACACAAGGTTATGGATTACATGGCACCAAAGCAAGGCATTTGACAACGGTAAAAAATGTGAGTACTACTTATGCATTAGATAAAAACTAAACACATAAATAGAGGAATGAGTTATAAAATTAAGATAATAACTAAAAAAATAGATACACTAGGATGATGAATACCCCAAAAGTTCTTAAAGATAAAGGGTAGCAAATGAGAATGCTTTCAGTATATTGTTAACTAAAAAAATGAAAATAATTTAAGTATATGTACACTTGTAAGTGGCAGATCCAAACATTTTGTCTAATGGAGGCAAGAAATAGAGATAACTCTTTCCTTAATAAATAAAGAGAGGGAAAAAATGTAGATAGAGCAGATGAACTACTTGAACGGATAGAAATGAAAAAAATCCCATTTGTGTTGAATGAGTAAAAGAATGATCGTGTAGAAAAAAAGAGAATATCTGACTCTTGTATGAAAATTTTATTGAAAAGAATATACATATCTATCATTCAATTCACATTATTATGGCATGACTTGTTACAATTTTTTAAATTTACTAAAAAATATACAAAAATTTAGCATTAGATTTAATAGATGAAAACGTAGCAATAAATAATTCCTATATATTTTTGTCGTGTATGACAAGAAGAAGAAAGTAATTGCTCAGAAGAGGTGAAGAAAATAAATCGGGAATAGTAAATATAAAAAACTAAAAATAATATTTTACTTTTTAGTATGACTAATCTATCGGTCAAAAAAGTTTAACTATTCTAATTTGTTACAATAGAAAATAATAGACCTTCTTCGATATGAACTTCTCTGATCGATGTGGCATTCAATTAAATAAAGTAAAAATGATGCATGTTGTAGGATGTTTATTAGGACAGAAGATAGAAGAAAAATAATGAGGGAAAAACTGAGAGAAGTTATGGGGGCCAGGCAATCCAGATCTTTCTATATGGGAAATAATATATTAGTATTGCTATTGGGAAAATTATTTGGTGGGGGCGATTGCCCACATTTGATTGTATGCATATCCGCCTTGTACAATCTTGCAGAATGCCATGTTCAACACAATTAAAACAAAATTCATAGTGCAGAGAACAAGTAAACCTACATTAAAAATTTCCTTTTTCTTAAACAATTGAAAAGGAAGGAAACAAGAACCAAAGGTACCTCTCCAAATCAAAGCCCCCAATGCCAAGAACGTAATCCAAGTTCACCTTTCCATACTCTGTCCGCTTTAAATTGGCCAAGCTGTTTATTTTCTGAAATAAATAAGTCAGTAACATTAGCTGGGTGTTTACAAAATAATGAATTGAAAGAAAAAAGGAGAGGAAGCCACTAACCCTAATGCGCTGGACCAAAGAAGCGATGTCCGATTCACCAACAAGGTCAGTCTGGTGCAAGATAGACAAGAGTATTACTGATCAAAACAAAATTATAATTAATTGATAAAAAAAGATAGACAAGAGTATTAGACCCACATTGTATTAGCATCTAGGTTAGAGAAGATTCTCAGTAAAATAAGTTTATGGCTATTACTAACAGGAAAATCCTTAAAGCTTATATATGTTCATGGAGAAGTTAAATAAGAGATTTTTTTCGATGCAAGAATTGATATCAACTCGTATGAGAAACTTCTTTAATTAAAAAAAAAAAAAAAAAACACACAATTATTGTAAGATTCTTTTCACATTTCTCTTTCCTGAGAAATTTATGCAAATAGTTTCTTAGCCAATTATATCTTGTGCAGAGAAATTATTCAATTCACTCCATTGTGCGCACAATACAGATTAGTTTCAAAGGTAATTTTGAGTCGAATGTGTAGAAGGACCAGGCCGATGAGATTGCAATATAGTGAAGTCAATAGCGCACTATCGCAGCAGAGTGGAGCGCAGTTTGGTGTAGTGGCTGCAGGATGCTATGGCAGCTGAAACAATAATTGTCGCGGCAAGATGGTGCCTCATCTCAGAATGAGATAGGAACTTCCATAAAAGCCCTTACGATTTAAATGTCGGGGATTTGTGGTTGGGGTATTTTACAACTTTTGCAATTAAAAAACACCAAAACAGCATTATGGCATCTCTCTCATTCTATCTCACTCCTGCTGTCATTTTTCACCCTCCTCACATCAGCCATAGCTAATTGTCGAGAAACTATTGTAAGTATAAATTCTATTTGTATAAAAGCTTCAGATAATGGCCACATCCCGTTATAGCATTTTGTGGTCAGCTACTACACTCCGCTATTCGGCATTAGTCAATACCTTATTTGAAAACTCGTAATCATTGTAAGAATTTTTTAAAACTTTTTCCCGTGTTTTTTGAGAAGTTTATCCAAATGGCACGAAGAAAGTATCCATTTCACCCCATAACATGGAAAGTAAAATTTTAAGAAAATTTCCGAATTCGATATATGGAAGGACCAGGTTGGCCGTATTACTATATAACCATACTACACACTACTTGGTTAGCTAGTTACGAAATCAACATTGATCGGCCATTTTCTCAACAATCCAAAATTTCCATCAGCACAAAACTTAAAGCCATTCTGCAATAAGAATAAATCGGTCAATACCTTGTTTACAATGATTCGATCAGCATATGCAATTTGTTCTACCGCCTCATTGACAACCCCTTTTGGCTTAACCTCGTCAAGATGTAAACCAGCATGTTTGGCATCAACCAAAGTGACAACACCATCCAGCTTGACTTCATTAAAAATATTATCCTCTGCATAAAAGGTCTGAATTATCGGTGCTGGATTCGCCAAACCTATAGAAATACAAGCAATGAATCAAATCACATAAGGTACAAGTCCATTTCACAATTGTCATCTATATCAGATTATCAATGAACTTTTTTTGAAGTTGCTTTAATTACCAGTAGTCTCTATAACAATATGGTCAAATTTCCCTTTCTTGGAAGTGACTAATTCAGAAATCATTCTAACAAGATCACCCCTCACGGTACAACAAAGGCAGCCATTGTTCAACAACATAATATCTTCAGCGCCGGCCGTTTTCGCCGCAACCAAAGAACCATCAATATCAATTTCACCGAACTACAATGATGCAGAAATCAAGACATTAACAAAGAAATAATCATACTCGTAATCATATACATATTCAAATTCATGTCTATAGTGAAAATTCCACTATGCAACATACCTCATTCTCAATAACCGCAATTCGCTTTCCATGCTCTGCTGTCAGAATATGGTTTAACAGCGTTGTCTGTTCAATTCCAAGTCAAAATTAAGTTCAGCGTATAAACTGTGAAATTTTTCAATTAAAATGGATAAGAAAATGCGTGAAGATAGGTTACCTTGCCGGAACCGAGAAAACCGGTGATGATAGTGGCAGGGATGCGGTTATCAGGTGGAATAACAGTGGAGACTTCGTCGGAGCTATCGGTTTGAGGCGGGGATGACGTGGATGAAGAGACGGAGAAACGGCGAGAGAGTTTGTTAATGCTAGAGTTGCGGAATATTCTAGAAAATGAAGATGAGTTTAACGGTTGAAAATGAGTTTTAGTTCTTGGTGTTGTTATTATTCTTGTGTTGTTGGTGCAAAGAAGAGTGAAGTGTTTTGGATTGCGAGAAGCAGTACCGAAGAAACTGGATGCCAGCTCAGCAGCCGCGAAACACGCCATCCTGGGTTTAGTGTGTTGAGAGTGAAGAAGACGAATGAAGTGAAACACGGTTACTAGCCACATAGTTTTTATTTTTTATTTTTTTGTTTTTATATTGGACTGGACTTTTTTTATATTGGGCTTCTTAATTCTTTGGTCCAACTACGTTAAACCAACTACAGTCTTCCTAAGTAAGTCCAACTTGAAAGTTAGCTTTTGTACCCCCCATTTAAACTTGTACCCCCCCAATTTAATGTTTTTTGAGTGAAATACCCAAAATAACCTTAAATCAAAACAGTTATACCCCACACTTGAAAAATCCGGAACAGTGAATTTTTCTGAAAAAAAAAAATTACCGGAAATTTCAAGAGGATTGAAATTTCCGGTAGTTTAAAATCAATACCGGAAATTTGACATTTCCAGTTGCCTTCCCGGAAATTTGAAATTTCCGGTTGCCTTCCCGGAAATTTCATTTTTTGAAATTTCCGGTTGAAATTTCCGGTATGCATTTTTAACAAGTTGTCTTCCCGGAAATTTCCGGTTGCCTTCCCGGAAATTTGAAATTATTATTATTATTATTATTATTATTATTATTATTATTATTATTATTATTATTATTATTATTATTATTA
>NC_021163.2:17820880-17841029 GCF_000331145.2 Cicer arietinum | reverse complement strand
ACATATTTTCTTAACAACTCACTCCTATTTTTATTGCGAATATTTTATAAAATAACAACTTATTTTCTTAACAACTCTCTCCTATTTTTATTCCGATCTAATAAAAAAATTAATAAAATATTGTTAATATAATTAAAAAATAATAATAAAAATATTTAAAAAATATATAAAGTTTTAATAATATAATTTACTTTACTTTATTATTATTATTATTACTTTTATTATTATTATTATTAATATAATTTATTTTATTAATTAATTTATAAATAATATTCGGTATTCATTTATAACTACCGGAAATTTCAAAAAAGAAATTTCCGGTATTCATTTATAACTACCGGAAATTTCAAAAATGAAATTTCCGTTATTCATTTATAACTACCGGAAATTTCATTCATTCTGAAATTTCCGGTATTCATTTATAACTACCGGAAATTTCATTCATTCTGAAATTTCCGGTATTTATTTATAACTACCGGAAATTTCAAATGAAATTTCCGGTATTCATTTATAACTACCGGAAATTTCATTCATTCTGAAATTTTCGGTAATTTTTTTTTTTTTAAATTTTTACAGTTTTATCAAGGGTAGTTTCGACATTTAAAAATAAAATTTTTAAATGAGGGGGTACAAAGTTAATTGAGGGGGTACAAAAGCCAATTTTCGTCCAACTTTATTGGAATCGTGCTCGTGGTGCTTAAACATAGAAAATTTTACCGATATCCTCCAAATTATACTCCTACCCCCACATTTTACTTAAACTACTCATTTTATAAATTAATTCTTTTCCCACTCCACTACATTTAACATCGATTCCAGAAACTGAAAAAAAAATTTCAAAAAATAAATGTGATTTAGAAAGTTCAAAGAAATTTTTCTTTTAAATTTTTTTAGTATTAATCCCGAGCAAATGTTCAATGAAGAGGATTCTAATTGAGAGCAAATGTTCTTTGATAAATAAAATAAAATATTATCTTCATCTCTACCTTTATGTATAAGATTTTGTTGATCAAATATGGAAGTGAATAAAGTTGATAGTAATATTAAATTTATTGACAAATGATATTGTTTTTATAATTTAGAGCAAATAATTAATATTTTTACTATGTTTATTGTCAATTACAAAATAAGATATAAATTAATTAAGAATATATTATTAAAGAAATAAGTATCACATTTGGAAAATCAAAAGAAATTTTATGAAAATAGAGGAATTTTTTAAAATATTCTTAAATTTACAAAGAATAAGAAAGATCGATTTAACAGTAAATTATAATTATAAAATTCAATGTTTTATTTTATATTTAAATAACAAACATGTGTCTCAACAACACTTATCAACATTTCCTTTATAGAATTTCAATATGAACTTCAATACTTATTTTCAGAAAATAATTTCATTATAAACAGCACATAATTAACAAGAAAACAAATACGGTTTAAGCAAAATAAAATAAATATAACAAATACAGGTGAAAGTACTACTACGTGTATCAACAGGTTACTAGTATAAAATCTTGATCGTTGAATATTTGAATGTTTGTGATTAGCATTTCCTCATCGTGGGAAAATTAAGCAATTTGTCCACCTTAAAACTGTCCAAATAACACAACACATGCTCAATGAACACATGTTCAATGATCCGATGTTGACGCAAATATAATGGGAATTAAAGAAGTATGGTCCAACCAAAAGAAATAGAAAAAGTCGAAGGAGGTCACACTCAGTAATGCTTTGCCTTTGCAAAAGTTTTTATTTTTTTCTCAAAAGCAAAATTGCCTTTGCAAAAGGTTAAAATATGAGCTGATCCTAAACATTTGGTGGTACTTGGACATTATAAAAGATCCCGGTTCATTGTAGTGGTATAATCACGAATTTATACACATTAATAAATCTCTATCATTGATTTAAAATTAAAAGGTTCGAATTATATATACATTAAATTAGGTTTAATTGATCTTATTAATTAGGTTTAATTGGTTGCATAGTTTGGTGAGTAGAGGTTTTAAGTCTGACATAACGATCTAAAAGTAATTAATAACTAATTTATATTATAATTAATAATGCAGTCGAATATTGTTATAGACTATGATAGTGATAATGATGACAATAAAGATGATCAAGAAGTCGTCACTTTAGAAAATAACTAAAGGTGCGTTGATGAGCAAATTGAGACGATAGCGAGTTAATTCATTTAAGAATAATAAGGTTTTGTATAATATAAATAATTAGTTGAGGAGATTGGCATGTTAGCTTTGTGACCACTCAACTCAAGTGTTTTCCGTTAGTGTTGAATGATACCAACACGAGGATACAATAAGGATACCTCTCTATTTTGTTTTCTTTTGATTTTCATGCACTAAACAAGGTTGATTGAAAGTCATTCTTAATATTTTATTTTAAATAAGTTGTTTTTATAGAAATTTGATTTTTTTTTCTTCGTATTTTTCTTTAGTTTGTAGTCAGCTATGTTGTTTGTTATTTTGGTATAACGTTTGTTTGATTTTCTGTTTTGTATTATGTTTGTGGTTCAAATTGACAGATCAGTTTAATCTATTATAGATTCAATCAATAATGATTTAATCGTTAATACTACAAATCAGAAGGCATATATATTCTTGTTACTTTGATTATGTCAATATTTATAGCAATATGTCGTTATATATTATTAACTTAAATATTGTGAATTTGTTAATAGATTTATCATTTTCAGTCATTAACAACGTTTAATTTATGTTGTCGTCAATTTACTTTATCAATTTAAATAAATAAACATCTTTTTGTTGGTAAAAAAAATTATTTGAATTGTCGGTTCTTGTTTTCTTGTTGCAAATAAAATATTTAGAATAGAATTAAATAATTTTTTTAGTTTTTATAAAATTTTAATATATTTTTATTAGTCTTCACATAAAACATTCTTCAATTTTTAGGCCACAAAATTTTCCATCTTTTATGTTATTTGGTATATATATATATCCTTTGCTTTTTTGGATGATATTTCGAAATCATGTTTTTTAAACATCATAAATGTGTCATTTACAAAATTTTAGAATTTTATATGCTTAAAACTTTATATTTAATTTATTTATTGTTAAAAAGATACTAATTTTTTGTGAGGAGATTTTTTATAATATTATAAACTTTTCTTTAAAAAATATTAAAAAATTCAAATAATGCACATAAATTAGCGTCAAAATTGGACCAATAATTAAGAAAATAAAATTTTGGAGGCTAAAAACTGAAGAAAAGTTTTATGTGAACTAAAAAGATTCTAGTTTAAAACTATAATTTGTATTTTTTTACTTTAAAATGTAACTTTTACATTTAAGTTTATTACTCAACTCACCTTATCATAAAATATTTTTAAATATAAAACATTTTACATTCAATTCATTTTTAACTAAAATTAATTTATTTCAAAATTGATTTTATCTACTTACATCCAACCTAGATTCCTTAAAGTGAGCAAGTAAAATGTGAGAAAACCAATATTATTATTCATAAATTTGTTCCGATGTTTTACATTTAATGTATTAATTAATAACTAATATTTATTTTATTTTTTAAAGCGAGTGATTGACATTAAAGATCACTAAGTGTAACGAAACACAAACACTAAATAGAAGAGAGAGCTATTTATTTTAGTCCGAAGAAAATATTTGTGCTAAATATTTTATTTTTTTGGTTACTATTTGATACTCTTAGAGTGTATAGAGTGTGGTTCTTTTTTCCTGTTTTTGTTTCCCTATCTTGTCTCGTGTAACCAAAAAAAAATATACAAACACCAACCCCATTCACGTTTACAAATCTAAACAAATTCTATTGTGATCGTGTGGACCATGGGCTGGGAACATTATTCAATGCTTTTTGATTATTTATAGAAAATAGTACAAATAAACATTGTTTTTTATAAAATGATAATCTTTTATCATTTAAAATGATAACCTTTTATAATGTTTTTGGTTATAGTGGACAGGCGTGAAAAATGTGTAGTGTCGACAGAAATATTGAGAATCCCCTTTCAAAATAATGTGATGAAAAGAAATAATCTTCCATTGTTCGGTAAATATGATTTAGTGGATAGCTGCAAAGATCTTGATTTATACGGAGAGTTAAATTTTTAAAAAATTTACTTTTTTTTAAGGTGTGTTATGTGTAGGTTTTATTTCGTAACAAAAAAAAAAAAATTAAATCTCCAATGAAGAACAAACGTTTCCATTTATCTAAAAACTATGGATGTGGGGTCTTTTTTTTCAATACCCTCTTTTTGAAAAAAAAAAACACCAAAATACCCCCATTTGAAAAAAATATACCAAAATACCTCTTTTTTTAAAAATCGTGGGAAGTCGCCATTTGAAACTCGGGCTTCTTTAAGGAAGTCGCCATTCCAAATGGCGAAAAAAAAAAATAGAGCATTTTGGTATATTTTTTTCAAATGAGGGTATTTTTGTTTTTTGTTTTCAAAAAGAGGATATTGACAAAAAAAAAAACCATGGATGTGCACTTGCCCTCGGATAAAGAAACAATTTATTTAAAAATAATAATGTTAAATCTCACAATGAAGAACAAAAGGTTCCATTTATCTAAACACTATGGATATACACTGGCCCTCGAATAATTAAAAAACAATAAAAAAAATCAAATTTTCGACTTCAATTTTAATAGTTTAAAATACAATTCAGATAGGTAGTTAAAAAACATTTAGTCAGTGATTAATAAATAGTACAAGAAGACTTAACAAACTTATTAATTATAATTTAAAATAATTAATTATGATTTTGAATGTCATTAAATATCACTAGAAACTTAAAGTAAATTTAAATTCGTCAACTTTTACTTAACTAATAATTGTTTATCGATATTGTTAAGTTTGACGTGTTGTCAGAGTTTGAACATCTTCGAACTTTTCAATTGTGTAGGTTAAATATGATATAATTTACTATCTCTTTTAAAATAAAATAAAAATTTAAATATAATTAATTATGATTTTAAATGTCATTACCCTTTTACATAATAATTGTGTACTAATTAAAAATATAAATTTGTTTATAGAACTACAAAATAAATTTTTAAATTTAATAGAAATTAATAAATTATTTAACCATTTTATTAATAATAGATACTTGAATAAAGCTTGAGTATCGTTCAAAATTTAGAGATAGTTAATAAAAGAAAATGAATTAAATTTAAATTTTTAGAAATAAAAAAACTTAAAAATTGATATTTAATTCATTAAGTGCTAAAAAAATTAAATTTTTGTAAGAAAGATGTTTATAATTTTCTAGATATGGCTACAAAAAATAATTCTAAAATTAAAATGATACACATGAATTGATTTAAAAGTAGAGACACAAAATAAAAAATAAAAATTATAAAAAACTAACGAATTAATAATTTTTTATAAATATTAAAAATAAAATATTAAAATTTTATAACAATCAACTATATTTTTAATCTTTAATAAAATGCTATAAACTTTATCCGATGAAAAAATGTAGAGACAACAAGACTCTGTTGCATGTATTTTTTTTAATGAGTAGACAATCATTTGAATACTTAAAAATATTTGAATATTTCATTATAATATTTGAATATATTAAAATTATAAAAATATTTTTAATATATTTTTTTTAATTATTTTGATCTTTAAATTTATCTTCTATTAATTAATTCAGTACTTGTATAGATTTTTATTTTTTAATTATTGCGTAAAATTTATAATAAAACATACCTCGTGAATGTTTTTAAAGTTTCCATACTTCTAGCTATTTTCATGACATCTACGGTAGAGTATTTTTTCTATTTAGCACCAAATTAAATATTAAATAAGTATTCCATTATAGAGTATCAATTTGGTTGTTTATAAATAATGATGACAAACTAATGATGTAATCGTCTTTTTTTGGTGTTCATAATCCTCGTTTAGAGGACGAGTTGAAAGATTTATATTATTTTCAAATATTATGCTTAAATATTTTTTTGTTATTCAATTTTTTAAAAGTTCAATTTGATCTTATAATTTTAAAGTCATTTAATGTATGTTGATTATTTTTGTGAATTCTATTAGTCAAAATCAAATTAGTAATTTATAAAGACCGGATATATCGCATATGTGTAATATTATTTTATTTTGTAGTTATTTTATGTTTGATTTTAGGGATTAAACTAGACTTTATATTCATTAAAGGACCAAATTGAACATTAAGTATAAGTTAAAAAATCAAACTAAATATCCTTAAGTCTTAATTCAACTGATAAATGTCAATATTAATATACTGGACATCTTGTTTCATGTACAAACCAGGACCTTACAGTTAGAGAAAACTCACACTCGTCTTCGTTTTTATCGGGCATAAAACTTAAGTTTACATCTCTGCTATTGCACCCATCTCCGCTATCATACAATAATCAATGATCACACCATGTTATAAAATCAAACAATCATGTCTTAACTAAATTGGAAATTGATGACAAGATCATTCTGGTTTATAACCATATCATTCTGGTTTATCAAAATATCATTATGGTTTATAAAAATATCATTATGGTTTATCAAGATCATTCTGGTTTATTAAAAACAAAATTCTAAAAAAACGAAGATCATTCTAGTTTATTAAAAATAGAAGTCTGGAAAAATGAAGATCATTCTGGTTTATTAAAAACAGATGTTTGGAAAAACCAAGATAATTTTGGTTTATTAAAAACAAAAGTCTAGAAAAACGAAGATCATTATGGTTTATTAAAAACAAAAGTTTGGAAAAAAGAATATCATTCTAGTTATTTCATTTATAGGTGGATGTAAAATGAATCATTTTCCATAGTTCAAGCTTTAAGACAAATATATGTCAAGACTACTCAAAACAACGATCAAGCCCAAAAAGTATAGTTAAAGACCTTAAGAAGCAAACAACATCAAGATCAATCTCTAGATTGATGATTTATTAGCAAGGACAACTAGAACAACAAGGACAATATTACTGCACATTTTTACTAAAAAGTACATTATGTTTATGAGACAAAGAACTGACACTAGACAACTACTAAATCACCCATCCATATTTTTCATACAACATAAAACCAATAACGTTCTGGTTTTACAGAAGAACATTATTGTTGTTCTCTTTTAAATACATAATTGAAATATATCATTTTCTATAGTCCAAACCACAATTTAAAGAGTATCAAGACTGCTCCAATCAATGGTGAAACCCATAACTCAAGCTGAATGTCCAAAGGAGGAAAACAAACTCAAGATTGATCTCTAAATTGGTAAGTTGCAAGTAAGGACACAAGTACATTGTGCTTACAATATTCTACATAAGGTCTTGGATAATTCTTATTTGAAACAGTGTCAATTGACATTTTACAACTCATTCACGTTTTTCATCAGGCTTACCTTTGATTATTTGCATACACAAATCACATTTCTTTATAAACTAATTTGTTTTATTTACTTATAACATGTCCATAATATTTTGGATATTATGTTTCAACCAAAATTGATATTTAATTAATTTAAATTAAGCACATGAATCAAAAATTTAAAAGGGTCACAATTCAAACCCCTCATTTATTATGATTGACATTGCTACTTCAACAAGAGCCTATGACCTAACTTATACTCCTATATTTATAACATATATAAAAGGTATAAGTGAAAATAAGTTAAGCCGACTGACAGAAGCCTACGACCTAGCTTTCGTCAGGTCCATGCCAGACCATATATTTTTTATACAAACAAGGACAATATTTCTAAAAAAGAAAATCTATTTAGTTAAAAATGTCATTCTACAAGCCACATAAAAAAACTTTGTAGGTGTATCAGACTGACCTATTTAAATAAATATAAATAATATTTTTTATTACTAATATAATTATTACATTAATTTTTTATCTTTTTGTTAGATATTGAACTTTTTGTAATTCAAGCATATTAATCTTATTTTATTTTTTTACATGGAATTAAAGTAGGGTATCATATAAAGTTGAACTTTTTAAAATGTTATCTAAAAAATCAAAATAAAACTTAATTTAATTAACATATTAATTCATTAGTCTAATTAAAGATATGTTTGATAATTTATTTAAATATATTAAAATTAAATAGACTTTTAAGTAGGCTAACATGTCATACTAGACATCTAGGCCAAACTCGAGCCTAAAAAGTAAGTCTATAATAGGTCATATACCAGAATTAAGTCTTTATTTTTTTGGACATATCATACTCAAGCATTACAAAGTCTAACTCGGCCTACCTTATTCTCATGCCTAATCAAAGGAATACACCATTTTGGAAATAAACCATCAATTTAGTGTTTTAACTATTACTCTCTCTAAATTAGTCATTAAACTATTAAATTCTACTAAAAGGTTCGTAAACTATTACTCGATCCAACTATATAATTCCTTTTTTTAATTTATATGTTTAGATGTTTGTCGATTTGACAAATTTTAACTATTTAATCATTAAACTATAAAAATATACATCAATATCCTCTAAATTATCATAAAACATAATAATTTAGTTTATCACTTAAACAAATAAATCAATTAAATTATTTCATATTCCCACATGATTAATATGATGTAAACAAATAAACCAAGTAGACCTTGCTTAAATCAATAAACCAATATGGAAAACGGAAAACAAATAAATGTTATGTAAGCTAGTAAATTAGAAGAGTTCATTAAACTAATAAATAAAAATTAATTACGTGTCAGCTGTAAACTTGAATGAATATTTGAAACAGAAATGTGAAATATGAAGATGAGTGTTGATCTTTACAAAAATACCCGAAAGAATAATTGGTATGCTAGTTTAGTTGGTGTATTGTTTTCACTTGCTTATTTATTTTTTTGTTTTGTTTTGTTAATGAATTAAATTGTTTGTTATGATAAAGTTTAAATTGTAGACAACATCGTGTGATACGACTGTAGTATTACATTTGCAGCGGTGTAGATATCGCAACTCTCACATTTACAATGGTCTCAACCACAATCATAACTTAATGTCATGGTTTGATGACTAAATAAATAAAAAATAGACAATTGATGGACATCCAAACAAGAAAATTGATCTAAAAACTAAATAGTTTGATTGAATAACACTTTGGTGAGATAATAATAGATTTTAATAGTGTAGAGATTGACGTAAAGAATAGATAATAATAGATTTTAATAGTGTAAAGACCAACGTAAAGAATAGACGGATATAAATAGAACAATAATTCAATAACTAAATTGATAATTTATACCCATTTTGATGTAACCTTTTTATTTTCCAAAACTAATCTTATTCTTCAAATTTAATACTTCATCTCATTATAATTAAAGCAATTGATTATTTTACGAAAATTATATAAATGAAATAGACTTTTATCAATTAAAAGAATAATTAATTTTAAAATAATTAATTTTAAAAAACACCAATTATATAGAGACGGAAAAGAGTAAATAACAATATACAAATACATTAGCTTAATAATAAAAGAAAAAAACAGAGGAGTAGGCGCGTGGATGTAGTAAAAAGGACGGGGGTGCAAATTCCTAATTCCTATAAATATGATGTGAAGGCAGCAGATGATAAAAAACAACACTTCATTTTTATTTAATTTCATCGATCCATCATTCATTCATTCGTTAATCGCAAATGGCTCTCGAGGTTTGTGTCAAGGCTGCTGTTGGTGCTCCAAATGTTCTTGGAGACTGTACGCCTCCCTCTCTCTCTCTCTCTCTCTATCATGTTGCTTATACTTTTCCGTTACTTTTATTCAACTTGGGTTTTTTGTTTTGATTCCAGGTCCATTTTCTCAAAGGGTCCTCTTAACTTTGGAAGAGAAGAAGATCCAATTCAACACTCACCTAATTGATGTCAGTAACAAACCCCAATGGTTTTTAGAAGTCTATCCTGACGGGAAGGTTCCAGTTCTCAAGATTGATGATAAATGGGTTCCCGATTCTGATGTTATTATTGCCATTCTCGAAGACAAATACCCACAACCCCCTCTCGCTACTCCTCCTCAATTTTCCTCAGTGTATCATCCTCTATTTATTTCCTTTCTGACTTTACTTTTTTAACTCATTTTACTTTACTCTATATCTATTCAATTTCATCGATGTCAACAAATAAATTTGTACATGTTGTTGTAAACATCATATTATTTGAATTGAGGAAGTTCTTCTTCACACTTGCAGGGGATCAAAGATATTTGGCTCATTCGTCAGCTTTCTGAAGAGCAAGGATGCAAATGATGGAACAGAGCAAGCATTGGTGGCTGAACTCAATGCTTTAGAGGAACATCTTAAGGCTCATGTATATATTTAAATTTATCATCAATAACTTTTTTTTTTATTGTTAATTTTTTAAGTAATATGTTGGAGGTATTGTCAGGGTCCTTATGTTGCTGGGGAGAATATCACTGCTGTTGATTTGAGTTTGGCACCAAAACTATACCATCTTGTGGTAGCACTTGGCCATTTCAAAAATTGGACTATTTCTGAGAGTTTGACTCATGTCCACAACTACATCAAGGTACACACTTGTTTTCTCTAATGAGATTTTTCAGTGTCAAATTTATCATGCCAACTGTTTTTTCTTGTACTTTTGATACTACTGTTGAAACTTCTTCATAACGTTTTTATTCGTTACTTATAGAATTATGTAGTCAACATAAAGTGTGTTGAAAGGAAAAACACAACAATTGAAAAACTGGTCTTTGTTTTAAAGCAAAAATTGACTTGTTTGCCTATGAATAGTTCTAATCATTATTTTGCATCAAAGCTTTATGCAGACAGGGTTTTCATGGACATATATAGTTTCTACATCCTACTGTTCATGTAAATCAACCTATCATTATCTTGTAGTAGGTTCTGTGTGAACTGTGAATTCTATTGGCTGGTGAAACTCATTCTTAAGTAGAGTAAATCTCTATTTTGGTCATGGTATTTTTAATCATTAAATTATTTCTCAGAAGATTATTACATCCATTTGGTTATTGAATGATAGTTTTTTTTTTTAAAACAAATTAGTCCGAAAGTTATTATTTATTGCGATCAAATTGATGTCATTCAATGACAGGAATTTGTTAGAGGACCAATTTGATGTCACCAATCTTTCCAGAACCAAATTGCTGTTCACAAAAATATTTCCAACATCAAATTATGGGTTTTCTATGCCTGCTTGTCTGCTTGAGTCATGATAAAATTGGTGTCCAAAGTTTACTTCCTTCCCATACTTCTTTCATCCATATCAAAATGTTTGAAGGGTATGCTTTTAAGTTAACATAAATCTTCCTAGCTTTAATTTAAAAAACTTCACTCCATAAAGTAATTTAACCTTCATGAATGCACCACATTTCTGTGGTTAATCTGCAAGTCAAGAACCTTCCTATACATAATCATGCGTTGTGTCGTCACTTGTGGTGATATAAGTCAATAATTTCCTGGCTTTTGTGGTAACCAAAATACTATCTTGCATCACTTGGATGTTCTACCAAAATATTTGGGAGAGCTGGTCTGTCTTTCATTCTCTATTTCTGAAATAGATCATGATGATAAATATATTATAGCTTTATCTTGAATCAGGGTTTTTAACCTTAGATATTGGATAGATATTCCTTTTAGGGAAGTTGCTCTTTCAGACATTCTGTATTAGTATATAACATTTTTTTAACATCTTCAAGTGCTTTATTTTATCTCTTCTTTTTTTGTTTAAGATTGTAATATTTTTTCTTCTCTCTTCCTGAACTTATCCTCCTACTTTCTCTGATAAAATATCTACTTTTATCCAAAAAGTGAAAAGCTTGCTTTTCTCTGCCCGGTTTCACTCTTAACAAAAATTTACCAAGCTTTTTCTTTCTGTCTTATCATGACAACAAATACTGTCTTCTGCTGTTCTCAGCTGATTATTGTGTACACCTAAATGCATAAGGTCATCAAAGGTTTTCGCACTATTTCTACTGCAGTGTATTCTGCCCCTCCTTTAAAAACCCAAGTTTGATAACTTTCTATGCAACAAATTGTTAGCTTGATCATTGCATTATTTGTTGATGAAGCTTATTACCGCATCAAGTTAGACCTTTCATCAATTGCAACTGAAATCTTTTGCATTTGGTAAAGAAAAAGATGTAATTGCTAGTTTGAAAAGTATCATTAACTGTATATGATTTGGTCGGTTGATGGATAGTTATGTTATATTGCAGTTGCTCTTCTCTCGTGAATCGTTTGAGAAAACCAAGGCTGCAGAGGAATATGTCATCGCTGGATGGGCACCAAAGGTCAATGCATGAAGTAGCTCGAAATTATGAGTTTAATGAACACCTGACGTGTACTGTGATTTGAACATTGTTACGAAATAAGAATAGGATGATGTAATTTAGCATTTTGAAGGGTTGATGTGTGCAGTTTCTCTTAGATATAATAATTGTGTTGTTTGTTGGTGTGTTTTGTTAATCCACTGGCTGGCTTGAATGTGTTCAAAACCTTATGTTCTGTTTATTTTTCATGTTTCTTCTTTTTATTTTCACTTCAACTAAAAATGCAACAATAGTCTTAAGTTACCTGTTGACAATAAGTAGTTAGAGTTTGGAGGGTCCAATAACACTATGCTGAACTGATTGGACTGTTAACATGTCTCATATGTTAACCTGAGTGCTGATTAGATCAATAATATAGTTAGAAGTTATTAAGTATCTCCTTTTGTTTGACCATTCTTTCAATTCTACTTACCCAATTATTTACATTTATTCAAGATGGCTATCAACTTTCAGTTTTTTGCTAGCTGATGAATACTGTGGTACAACTTAGTTTTAGTTTATTGTAATACGACATGATTTGTTCTAGACTGTTTTTATTTTCATTTTTAATTGTAAATTATCGCCATATTTTAGGTTTCCAACGAGTTCTCCATTAACTTAAACTATAGTATAGGATACATGTGACCCTTTATGTAACTATGATAATCGCTTTCCCTTTTTTATTGTGAACTATTATAAGAATTGTTTAATCTCATCAATTGTTGAAGCCTCAGTAAGTGGTGCACTAAATAACAGGTTATACGGTGAAATCCAATGCAATGATATTTGGATACTCCTAATTTCATTCTACCCTTCATTTTTCCCCTATCACCAATATATTTCATCTTTACATCGTCCTCTATAATGGACACACACAAAAACAAAATTGGCCAAAAACTGAGTTCAACTGGATTTGGACATCCAGTTTATTACCATAATACTTGTAGAATAAGATAATCCAAACCTTATTTGAAATATAAAGTTAAACCTGATTTTGGTTTAGTATTAAATTATATTGTTATATGATTGGTTTAGACATGTTTTTTTAATATTAATTAGTGATTAGTTGTTATTGTTTTTTGAAATTAAAAAAGCTTGAAGCCCAAAAAACAGACTAAATTAAAATTAAATGAGGATGAATAAGATCATGATGTAAACTCTCCAGAATTTGACAGGCCAACTTCATTCTTTGGTTATATTGGAATTGAACACCTATTATTAAATTATGATAGATATATCAAACTGCCACATTCAAACGCTCTTGTATAAGGTTGTTATATTTTATTAGTGAAAAATTGAATTTGTGATATTAACACTAAAAAAATAGTTGAACTCGTCACATTTTTATAACTACTCCCAATTCCACAAGTGACCCAATATTTCTTAATATAAGTGAGACTTAAAAATAAAATTTAATACATATAGTCAGTGGTGGAGTTTCAACTGAAATATTAGTGTGGTTAAAATTTTAAAATTTAATAAGAAAATAAAAAGGTATAATGTTTTATTGTATATAAAAATTTTAAGTTGTAAAATTTTAAAAATATATAGACGATCAAACTCTTAATGTCTATTAGATAAGGATAATAGATCAAATTTTGGTTAATAATTTTAATAAAAATTAATTTTTAAAAATCTATTTTATTTTTCAAACACTAATTTTTTTAGAGTTTAATTGTTATATTTTGTCGATGTAAACAATTTTACACTATCAACACATTGCAACAATTCATAAGTGTGACTTTAAAAGTAATTATGATAAATATCAAACTATTTTATTAATTTGATAATTATGATTAATTGGCAGTGTAAAATATATTTACATCATCGATACATACAAATTAAATCAAAAAAATTTATACTATTAATACAACTTTCTTAACTACAAGCATAAAATCAATACATATAATTATTAAAATATAGTTAAACGCAACACATTATTTAAGATATCAATATTATAATGTGTTGATAAAAGATAATTGTTTGATTTGAGTACGGTCTATTTTAAACTATATTTAAATAAATAAATGTCGTATTTATTGTTTTAGTTCAACTTTGAACTCAAACTCATAAAAAAATATCAAACTAATTTAATTAGTTTTTGTTAAATTTTTTGAATGATAGAATCATTTGGTTTGATTTCTATATCTCTATATAAAATTCACAACTTACATAGATGAAATTTAAATTGGAAAATTTAGTTTATTTTATAATTATAATAGTTGTTTTTATAATTTTTTTAATAAATAATTCTCTATGATTTTTTTTATAATAGATATTTAAGTTATAATTTGGTCAACAAAATTTGATGATGGATGTATTTGGTATACTATATGAATCAAATAGATTAATTTGTATTGATCAAATTAAAAGTCAAATTTATATTATAAAAAAAATAATGTTATTGAAACACAAAACTTAACATAAAATAAAATACAAATATAATATTGTGTACAATATTAAAAATTAAGTTTTATATTTATGTTTCAATATACAATATTGTATTTATATTTCGTTGTGTTCTTATAATATTATGATTTAAAGTAGTAATATTCAAAAAAAAATTATTGTGGATTGTCATGGCCATCCTATATTTTCAAGAAACTCTCTTGTACATGGACTTTTGTTTATTAAAAAATCAACAATATATAAATTTTTGTTTTGTAAATTTATAGGGATAACTTTAGTAATCTTATCCTTGAATTAATCATGCCCAAATCACTTCAGCTAACAAAGTCAATCTTAGCATATCCTTAATTACTAGTTTGAAAGTCAACGTATCCTTAATTATTCAACTCCAATAGTTATTGAATCTTTTTATCCGTCAACGACGTTAAATTCAATTTTTGACGAATTCACTGTTAAAGTTGGGTCAAGCCGACATAAAAGGTATGTCGGAAAAGAACGATATTTTCACAATTTAATAATAATAAATTTATGATTGTTGACTTTTTTTAACCGTTAATTTGTATATGAAATACATTTTGTTTCTCTTCATTTTTTTTTTCACAATTTTTATTACACATTTTTTTTAACCTTTCATTAACAATACTTTTTACTTATTTTTTCATCTTATTGTTTTAAAAAAAATTGTTTGTGGCAAATAATCTTCAACAATATTAGTTGCATTTTATGCAAAATTATCACCATTCTAATATTTAAAATTCTCGGTAACCATTACCACCAACATATCTCAATATGTTCTATAGACCTCAAATGAATACTCAAGATAAAGATCAACGTTCTAATTTTCAAAATTCCCAATTATCATAACCACCGACCAATCCCAATATGTTTATGAACCTCAAACTAATTAGACCTATGCTAGAGTGTCAAGTTCCACCGTTTTATATTTAAGTTGGTCTTACAAATACTATTGTCGAAGAGGGAGAAGAACATAATGGTCAAAAAAAATCTTGAGAGTTATTTACAATGGATGAAGATTGTCATGTATTTAACATTTAATACTATCGATTAGGTCTATGTTAGAGTGTCATGTATTGAACATTTAATTTTTACTATTTTTATAAAAATTTAAGTTTAATTTTATTTTAAATTTAAATTAAAATAATGTATAATAATATTAATTAAAATATTTAAATTAATATTTTAAGTATTGTAATAAAATTAAATATAAATAAAATATTAATATATAAATTAAAGTTGTAAGATTTAATATAGTTCTTTAAAAGTTAAATTATTATAATAAAAAATAAATAAATTTGTTTTAATATGATGTTGTACGGTAAATCTTATTTAATAAATGTTTAGTTTACCGTTTGATATGCTTTAAAGAGAAGCAGTGATGTGAAGAAATGATGTCAAGTTGGAACTCAGCGTTTCATTATATCAAACTTATCCAACAGACACAGTTTTATTATTCTATTTTTTCGCTAAAGACAATTTATTTAAGAGTCTCGATGGAGAATATTTATTAAATACATCGAATCTAAGTGGAACACTAAAGACATAAGGAAGACAACATGTTTTATTCCGAAAAATACATAAATGACATGAATATATATTTACAAATTTGAAATCATACTACAAGGGCTGACATGACATTTTTGTTATTCTTAATAATTCCAATATATACCATAATAATGTAGAGGACCAACAACATGTACCATAATTGTGCATAACTGTAGCATAGCTAGTGATTATAAAGTAGCTAGAGTCCTTCCTCGAGTAAGTGTTTTTTGGCATGTTGCATCATCGATCTCACTCAAGTACCCAAATTGATCATTTTCAACAATTATTAGTCGTCCTCTTGTGAAGCTTTAGACGAGTCTTTCTCAGCTGAAATCATCTTCTCTAACATTTGAGTTGTCTCTTCCTTCGACATCATCCCCTCTTTACTCTTCGACTTCATGTAAGGTTCAAAAAATTCCTTGTTTTCCTTCTCAAGTTCATTCCACACTGCACGCATTTAATTATCAATTGATGTCATATGTTTCATAGCTATAATTAATATATGATCGTATACGTTGATCATAATATATTTTCGACATATGCACGTGCATGCTTGTGTTTAGTCGTTTTTCTTGGATATATAGCTATTGAGGTATCTATTCAAAAAATTAAATTAGCTAGAGAAATTGCGTCACTAAATTTTGTGACGAAGTAATAAGATAGAGATTTCAACTTTTCTATCATTAATTTTCATTTTTTTAGTGTA
This sequence comes from Cicer arietinum, assembly GCF_000331145.2. NCBI lineage: Eukaryota > Viridiplantae > Streptophyta > Magnoliopsida > Fabales > Fabaceae > Cicer > Cicer arietinum. Next base: position 17,824,058 of record NC_021163.2, on the reverse strand, counting down.
TGAAACATCATATCCACGCATATTTTTTTGTTTGAGAAAAAGACGATTCGAAAGAATTTACCAACAAAGTGTAAGGTTTGTGTAATTTGTTTAATTCTACTAGTTTATGATCTCATTAATCCGACAATTTTATACATTTTTTTGAAAAAGATTCTAAATTTGACACGTGTATAATGATAACACTGAGTAGAAGGAGCTCATAGAAAAAACTTAAAAGTACATTAATTAATTTATATATATATATATATATCTTGAAATCCTTTTTGAGTCAATCTTGAAAATTAGTATCACAAGTTGGATTTGAGATCCTAAAGAAATTACAATTTAAATTGTTAATGATCAACTTTATTCACCGCTCAATATCTTTCAAATTGTCTTATTAATTAAGTTGTCAAAGTGAGCTATAGCAAAAGAAGAATTAGTCTCAACTAATAATTTCATCTGATTAAATTCAAAGACATTGTTATGTATGCGCGTGTACTATTATTAATTATAAAAAAATCTCATATATATATCTTGAATTTTGCACGCTGAAGATCAATATATATATATATGTGTGTGTGTGTGATGTTGTATTTTTTTAAGAATATGGAGAGAGTAGAAATCATACCGGTGGATGTTATAATAGGATTTATATTTGCATGTTTAGAGAGTGCTTCCATGCATTCTTCTTTAGTCATGTGAAAGATCAAACACTTTTCGATCAGGTGCTGCACCTACATATTCAATATGTAGAAATTAATCATATACTTTGTCAACATGCATATACTACTCTCAATACTTAGTTTATATGATCGTTGTTTAATTATAGGATTACCACACCAAAGGAAATAGTGAATTAGATAATTAATTAATATAATAATTGAAGCTATATAGCTATACCATGTGAATGTATGAAGCCGAAGAAGAGGAGTCTCCCATGATCTAAACTAGCTCTTAAAAGTATTGTAGCTACTAACTAGGTGCAACTATATATAACAAGATTCTAAATTAATACTATATGTTGGATGATTTATAGAAGTAAGTATAAGAAGAGCAAATGGTAGAAAGAAAATAGAGGAGAATATAAGAAGAGGGTGCATGATGGGGGTGGGACCCAGAGTCCCACGTGGGAGATAAATGTTAATTGGCTAGGAGAGGATTAGAGGAGATTATAAAAGATGTTTTTGTCAAAATTTTGCGTTAGACCAAACCCCCCTTCACGTGATTTGTGGGACACACGTAATCCTCCAAACAACACTATTTCCGTTACTTTTCAATTCTCTTATGACATTTAAAAAATTAAATAGTAATTTTGTTGTTTTTTATAAAATGATTTGTCTTTTTATGATAATTTGTTTTATTTATTTATTTATCATCTCATTTTATGTTGATATATAATAAATAGTTAATAGTATTATTTAATAAAATAATAGTTAATAGTATTATTTAATAAAATAATAGTTTTTATTTTTGAAAAATAATTGTCAAGGTTGCATTAAATTTTAGAAAACAAATAAAAGAAACAATATTTTTTACATAAGCAACAATTAAGAAGAACGGATCAGAAACTAGAGTGTGACTCTTCCACATCTCGTTCCAACACTTTCACTGCAAGTCCGTTCTAATATTCTAACCATGGATTTTATGTTATTATAATTTTGTATTTTTTATTGTATCTTAATTTATTATATAATTTTTTTGACATGACACTCAATCGTTGGTGATTGGTGAATAAGCTTCTTAGGGGGTGGGTATTCCACATTTCCATTTCCACTTGCATATCCAAAGTGTACTATATTCCCATTTACATGTCTGTTTACTCATCAGTCTTATTTTTCAATGTTTATAATTGCTGCATAATTTATATATATATATTTAATGATAACTTCTACGGTACTATAAAAAAAATCAATAATATTAAAATTTTAATCAATAATTAAATTTGTTTTTTTTTTTAATTAAACTAGCTAACGTCAACCATATTCATGTCAGCATTTATATATTATATAATAAAAATTGACTAAAGTAATAGTACTAATAGGTTTGTCTATTGAATTTAGTTTCTAATAATTATATAAATTATTTTTATAATTAAAAAATTTAATTAAAAATCATAATAAATCAAAAAAAATTCAAAGTACAAAATTTATGATGTTAAATCTGTAACCTAGCCACACTAATTCATTAAAATCATATCATTTAATTATTGATCAATTAATTTGATGTTTTTAAAACATATCAATTTGTAAATATACAGTAAAAATCTCTATATTTAATTATAATATTAATTGTTAATTTAAAATAGACATTTAAAGAACCCACAAAAAAGTAATTGTGTAATTTTTTGCAAATCTTTAATTTTCCTTCAAATTTTTTTTCCTTAACAATTATGAATGAAAATAGGTCAAACCTAATAGAGGTCGATGACCTAGCCTATGTCATACTCAGGTCAGGCCAAAACTTTTTTCTTAAATAGAGAAAGTCAAAGCTGTTAAAAAAGTATAAATAGTTAAAAATATCATGCTACATATATATATATATATCACCTAATAAGTCTTTTAAGTTGGCCTATTTAAATAAATATAAATAATATCTGTTATTGCTATAATTATTATATTTAATTTTAATTTTTTTGTCATATATTTAACTTTTAGAAATTTATGCATATTAACTTTATTTAATTTTTGATATATTTAAATGTATTATTATAAAATATAATTTAAGTATAATGTTTATACAATCATATTATTCAAAATGTGATGTTAAATATCAAAATATAACTTAATTTCATTGACATATTAATTCATTAATCTATTTAAACATATGTTTGATTACTTATTCAAAAATATTAACCTAAAATTAGTTTTTAATTAGACTAACATACCCGAGCCTTACAAAATTTAACTCGGCTCAACCTATTTTCACCCATAATCACAATTATATTAATATAAATTAGTTACTCGTAGAGATTAATACCACGTGTACTCGGTCAATTCTTTGTTTTGTTCTAAAAGCACCATATGACATTTTACGAAACTCCCATGACTCATGATCAAAGTTTTTTTTACTCCGAAGTTCGTAAATTAAGTGAAAATAGGTGAATAAAAAAGTTGTTAGGTGAATGATTTTCATCCATATATTTTGTTATCTCAGGCTTCGAAAACTTTTGGTGGAAATGGCATGTATGGGGTGGGTC
>NC_021163.2:17788485-17820870 GCF_000331145.2 Cicer arietinum | reverse complement strand
GCCGATGAGGGAGTAAGTGAACGTTTCTTTTTTATTTTATTTGTAATTGTTTATTCAAATTATTTTGACAAATGGATATTCAATTTTAAATCTCAAATATTGAATATTTTAATCCCCACATGCCACTGGTATATAAAAGGAAGGGATTTCTCCATTTCATATCCAGCTCCAGGTGGAGAGAATATAGAGTGATTTCATTTGAAAATTCAACCGTGATTTACTTCAATTATATTTTGTATTGAGTAGCGCAAGATTTTTATTTTTCTATTGGCCAGTTAATTGATTTTGTATTGAGTTTTTGCTCCCTAGTATAACTCTTAGATTTTTATTCATTTGGTCTCCAAAGATTTCATTCCATGACATTTTTATCGTTTATTAATATTTTTTAAATCTTAATTCAAATAATAAATATTTTAAATCTTAATTCAAATAATAAATATTGATATTATAATTTTAAAAGTTTTTAGTCGGAGAGATTTTAAAAGAAAGAAGAGTTGAAATTATATTTATATATAAAAAAAGTATGTGATTTAAATTTTAAGAAGTAAAGAGATAGTATCAAAATTATTTTTTAAGTAATTTTTGCTCTCCAATCATAGGAATTTGGAGAAAAATCATTAAAAAAAATTCATTTTTTTTTAAATTAAATACAAAATTATTAAAAATATTTTTCTTTATCTGATCCTCAAGTAACAAGGTTCAATTGGACCCGCATAATTGGATACTGAGAGGGAGTTGACATGTTGTTCAAGTTTTGGATAAATTAAATAAACTATTGACATAATATTATTTTATGAATTTAAAGTTGAAGTTTAGTGAGTTTAGTTCCGCTTGGTTTATTAGAGTCAACGAAAGTACTACGGTTCAGAATTTGCTTACTAAAGTATATACTCATTACTCTCCAACGAAGTTGTCACAATGACGACGCAATTCAAATCTAAATCCTTGTTAAATATAAACTATTTATATTCGTAAGGATTGGACATACCTACAATTGAACATGTACATAATAACGTTACCTCTTTACAATAGATAATACATACTTCTTCTGTCTTCTTTTTTTGGTCTAATTCGAATAATACATATTGTGATCTCATCTCTTAATAGTTTAATTTGAGTTTCGTGGGATTCTTACACAAAAAAACTTTTAATGATAAAATGAGTTTTATTTATTTAAATTTCTATTAATTATAGTTAATTAATAAATTTGATGAATTGCACTATATTAAATAAATATATATTACTAAAATAAATAAATAATATTGTATTCATATTATCAAATGATAAATAATTTAAAACAAAAAAATAATAAATGAAATATTTAAAATGAGATGAAGGAATTACTAATAATACTTTTATCATAAATAATTTTTGAAGTAGTACTTTACAAATTTCTTTTTACAAGAGAAAAAGTAAATGGGGCTAATGTATTATTTTGTGTGTGTGGAAGAATGGGGATAAGCTCCAACAAGCAAAGAGACTACAAACCTATAAGAAAGAAGACATATCGAGCTCATGTCAGTCAACATGACAATGGAGTCAAAGTCATGAATTATACTAAAAATTCTATCCATACTGGTCATGTGAATATTATATTAAAAATCATACTTCAACCCTTTAAAGATAACCCAAAGTTCCTACATGATAATGAAACACGCACCAAAAGATGATGCTAGCCATCCTCATTGAACTTCAAACGAGGAACAACAAGAGGCGAAAGAGAGCCATGAATTGGTTTTCATAATAAAGGCTCCAATACTAATACTCCTATTGTTGAAAGTCTTGTCATTTCCCGCCATCATTAAGAGCAACCGTATACTCTTTATACTAATTATTTTAAAAAATAAAATTTTATAAATTATTTATATTTTTTTTTAGTTTTTCTATAATAATTTAAACACACTTATAATTTTAAAAATAAGGTAATAGATATATATCCTTATAATTAATGTTATTAACTTCTTTTAAATATAAAGGAATTTGAAAAATTAATTTGTTGTGATATTTCGATTATATCTTAATATTTTATGACAATAATTTAATAAAAAATTTAAACTTAAAAATCTTCATATGAAATTTAATATATCTTAAAAGATAATGGTGCAAATAATATAACTTAAAGAATCAAATAAATAAAAAATTTAAATAACTTAAGCGAAAATTAAGTTAGATTAAAAAAACTAAAATATATTTTTATTCTTTTTTTGTCTTTTTATATTGATTTTAAGATTTATTTTGGTCTTTTATGCATTAAACGTTAAATATTATCCATTTTGTCTCCTTTTGTTTTTTTACTCAATTCGATCCACTAGTTTAATTTTCATTTAACACATTATACTATGTCCCATTCAATCTTTAATATAAAAAAAATGATTTAATAAATAATTTTTTTAACTCACTTTTACTAATGCCGATGCGAAGATAGTATATAATAATTATGAAAAATACAACTTTGCCCAAAAACTAATTTTTTAAAATTGACACTAGCATAACTTAAGAAAATAAAATAAAAATATTTTATGGATATCAATTGTCTTTTACATATACAATATTTAATTAATTGTTTGTAAAAATATAATAAATTTAAATCACATGAATAATTATTATTAATTTGAATCAATCATTTATTTAATTAAATTAATTATATTTTTAATCACAGTTAATAGAGTGTCAGACTAGTATATAAAATATAGTTGTTCATATATCTATTATGTAAAGAATAACTTTAGGGACATACCAATTCATTTATTATTATTATTATTATTATTATTAATAATAATAATAATAATAATAATAATAATAATAATAATAATAATAATAATAATAATAATAATAATAATAATAATAATATTGTTGTTCACGGGTCAAATCTAGAATAAAACATTAAGAATCACACTAAAAAAAGTTTTTACTATTTTATGATTGGATTAGATCAAGTCTTGCGACCCTTGAATTAATCTTGTTTATAAAATAGTTGGAATGTAGATTACCTACTTGCGTATTTGCGGAGCCGCTCGGTTTGCTTGTGATTTGCCTGCGTCATATAATATTTGATTTGCTTACAAAAAATAAAAACAATTAATATGTTTGTCATGTTTGAGTATACAAAAATGATTTAAAGTATTAACTATTTGACAAGTGTTGCACGAGTGATATTCTATAATTTTTAATTATTAGCAAAATTAAAATCAATAATAATTTTATTACATAAAAAAATATATGACCACTCTAAATTTTGTTGTACAAAATGTTTTAATTTTTACATAGAATTAAATACAATTGATTAGAAATATTCACATTTTTATTTTGATTTTAAATGTGATTCATCCCAAAATGGTATTAAGTAAGAAATATAATTATCATTTACTATTATTTATAAAAAAAAAAAAATATAATTTGTATGAGATTCTTTTAATCTATTAATTAATGCATGATTTGGGAAAAGATAACCAAAATTTAAACTAAATGGTGAATTATGATTAATATTAAATGAATTAATTATATAAACCAATTACAAATATCAATAAATATTAGGATTTTGTTAACAAATGCTCCGAAAATAAAATATTTTTTAAATAATAAAAAAACTTATTAAAATAAATCACATTTTAATCTATTCTAAGAAAATTAACATAATTTTCAATATCCACTCCACAAAACTAAATTTATATTCTCTATAAAACAATAAATTTAAAAATAAAGAAATTATTTTTATGAATGTCATAAAATAAAAGCCAAAAAGTATAATTAAAAGTGCAATGGATCAAATTAAATAATGGTTCTTATTAGCATGTAAAATACATGTATTTTTTTTTTTTAAAATAACGTAAGACGCGTCTAAAAGAATATAAAAATGAAAAATACTATCTTAGATCAATAATTTTGTAAGTGTTCACAAAGTTTATATAAAATGATTTGCATACAATATTTATTTTATTTGTCTTATCATAAATGTTGTTTTGGTAAGAAGATTATTTAATTGTAATTTTGATTTTCTGTTTTGGTTTGTTATTATAATTTGTTTTTCTATTTTAAAATTTACTAATTTTGGTATTTTTTATATATATTTTTAAACTAAAAAAATATGACATGATATATTTTAAATGACATGATTACGTGAACGATTAACAGTTATGATATTGTAAAAAACAAAAAAAGAAAACCTTAAAAACTTTATTTTCTAACTCCAAAAATTATTTATTTTTGTATTTTAATTATAAAAAGTAAACAATTAATCAATGAGAATTATTTATCTTTATAATGTTACGTCACATAATTTAAAACATGTTATATTAATATTTTATATCTATAAATTTGATGAGATACAAAACTTATAACTAAATTTAAAAAAAATCTCAAAATAAATAATATTTTTAATTTTTAATATGATTTTAATTATTATTTTTTAATGTATCTTTCAAGTATTATATACAACTTCCAAAAATATTTATTTTTTAACATTAATGATAAAATAATCAATATTTATGATGTATAATAAAACAACTTTTAATTATTTTAATTATTACATTTCTTGCAAAATCTTCTAACCACTAATCCACGGTTATAAGTCTTTATTAAGAAGGAAAGATTAATAAAATTTTAATTTTTAATTGTTCTCCATTGATGTTTCTTACGTTAGTGATTTCTTGAAAAGACAATTTATATGACACTTTAAAAAAAGAATAGTGTATCAATACTCTTATTTTTTTAATCAATAAATATGTCGATTGTACTTTTATATTATTATTTTTTTAATTTAATTCATTTAAATTTTATATTTTAATTAAAAATTAAAATCATTATTAATCAAAAAATTCATATCTTCTTTCATTCCTCTCGTGAAATCGTTCCAACACTAAAAAAAATTGCTATCTTTCTGTCTTTGTAAGAAGAATTATATAGTATCAAGTCTTTCACTAATTCGCTCTGAATATCGCGCTTGTATTTTTCTTCTCCGTCTCACTCTTAATTTACTTGTATTTACGTTGTTGTTATCTTGATATCGTAAGTCACGCACCGTTAATATCACACTATTATCACTATTTTTTAGAGAGTTGTCTTTAATTCTAATAAACTAACGACAAAGATAAACAATTCAAAATTAAAAAGAGACCAACAATGCCTGAAGAGATAAAACACATAAGGAAAAAATGTAGTTTGTTTTTAATATAATTAATAAATATATATTAATTATTTTAAAATAGAAAATAAATATAAAGGCTAAATTACATCCGTGATCTCTTAACTTAATTTCAGATAACATTTTAGTCATTTATTTTTTTTTTTTCTGATTTAATTCTTTATTCCTAACAATATAAATTTATTTGAAGATTTGTGTTACGAATTTGATTAAATTTGTATTATATTGAAGAATATAATTAATTTTATGAATTTTGATTAATTTTTTTTTTTGAATTTTTGTATAAAAAAGAATAATATTGTTGAAATTTTAAAATATAAAATATCAAATTGTCACTTAAAATTAAAATAAAAAACCAAATAAAAAAGAAAATTAAGTTAAAGGACATGTAATTTATCTAAATATAAATTTTCAAAATTTAGTGTTATTAAATTTAAACTTATCATAACATTTTAAAAAACATAATGTGCAACTTTAGCTTAACTGTACGACAACGCCAATCAAACAATCACTCTCTCTCTCCTTTCTTTCTCCTTTCTCTCTCTGTAACAGTTTTGAGTTGAACCATGTCTTGGTGCTTCTACTACTACCCCACATTATTCATCATAGCTTTTTCATTCTGCATTTCTCAAACTCTGGCAGCCAAAATCTCACAAACCCACAATTCTCTTCCATTCATTTGGCCTCTTCCTGCAAAATTTACTTTCGGCAATGACTCTCTCTCCGTTGATCCATCACTTTCTCTCATCGGAAACGCTGCTGCTTCTGCCATTGTCCGAACTGCTTTTGATAGATACAAAGGGATAGTGTTCAGAAATGGTAACAGCTTCGGTGGTTTTCTTAGAACAGTCACGGTTGATTATGATGTTACCAAATTGAATGTTGTTGTGAATTCCAAAAGTGAAGAGGTGGGTTAACTGTAGTTGTACCATTTACTTTTTTGTTTTATGGATTTTGAGGATTTTTTATTTATTTTGATATTGGGAAATTTTGTTGCAGCTTCAACTTGGAGTAGATGAAAGCTATAACTTGTTTGTTTCAAAAGACACTACTGGTTCTGGGAAAGTGACCATTGAGGTATAGTTTTGTTTTTAATTTAATTTAATTTATTTTATGGTGTTTTTGTTTAATTGTTTTCGACCATCAATTGTGCTTGAATTCGAATGTCTGATTATGTTTTTATATATCGTTGTGTGATTTTCAGGTTTCCTTTTTCTATTTTTGAAATAATTTCCTTTTATAGTAATTGTTTATTTTTGATTCAATAGCACTTGTGTTGATTGAAGTGTTCTGTTTTTCGGTCCACCAAATTTCTTTAAATTGACTTAGATAGTTTTATTTTTTGTTTCACTTCTTATTCTTATTGTTGGAATTGACCGAAACAAATAAATTGGATTTATTTTTTTGTTTTCTCTTTAAGCATCTTTTCTTTTTTATTTAAAAAAACCCATAAATATGATATGCTATGAATTAAGATATACTTCCATTATCGTTAGTCATCTAATTTTGTGATTTTTTTAATGCAGGCAAATACTGTTTTTGGGGCATTGCGTGGATTAGAGGTGCGTATTGAATAGAGAACAATATTTCTTATATATAGCAAACTTGTGATGCTTTGATGGCATTATTTCATACATAATTGAAACGAGTTCTACTATTTATTTTTCTCGTCAAAATAAGTTTTCTATTTTCTCCATATGATTAGCAATATTCATAATCAGTTCTGTTACTGTTATTTATACTGATTAAGATTTCAGAAGTTTGAAATGAATCTGTTTTCCTCTCTTATGATAGTTAGTTAATTGCTTAAAGTTTTTTGTATTATACTTGTTTTACTTGAAAATGCAAACTGAACTGTTGTTGTTTTGGTTTTTTAATGAGTATTAAGGACACATCACATGATATAGTTTTTGAATGATTGACAAATTTGTAATTCCTTTCGAGTTATATGTGACTTATTTCCTCCATCCTCGCTTTTTAATGATGATTTCCCAGACGTTCAGCCAATTGTGTTCTTTTGATTATTCAACCAAAACAGTACAAATAGACAAGGCACCTTGGTCCATCCGAGATAAACCGAGATTTCCATATCGTGGTCTCATGTTGGGTGAGCCAATATATATTTTATAAAAGAGAGAAGTTTATATTTGGTGAGTGTTCATATGCATTGATCAGTGGCTATTGACACATATCTTGAGTTTCTTTTATTTTGCAGATACATCAAGGCACTATTTACCAGTTGATGTAATTAAGCAGATAATTGAATCTATGTCTTACGCCAAACTTGTAAGATGTATAAATATCATAAGTGTCTCAAAAACTAGCATATCATGTTTTTTTTAAGGTGACGCTGACATGAAAAAGTTCTACCTGGTAGAATGTTTTACATTGGCACATCATCGATGATCAGTCGTTTCCTCTTGAAGTACCTACGTATCCAAAATTGTGGAAAGGTTCATACTCAAAGTGGGAACGTTATACAGTAGAGGATGCATACGAAATTGTCAAGTAAGATTCGCCTTGTTCCATCTCCTACCGGTATAAATCCTTTAAATGTTTCTCAGTTGAATGCTGACTAACACTGTTCTCTTATGATGTTTTACTTTTTCATGATATAAAGCTTTTCCAAAATGAGAGGTGAGGTATCTCCAAATATCCTTTTGAAGTTTCTATTTCATATTAGCATTTTGCAGTTTTGATCGTTATGCAAGATAATGGAATTTCTATTTTTGTGGTTTATCACAGGCATAAATGTGATGGCAGAAGTGGATGTCCCTGGTCATGCAAAATCATGGTAAAGCTTATGTCATGGTCAATTTTCTCTTAAGCTGATAGATTGATAGTCTTTTTGCAATTTATACTAATGTTGAAATTGAAACTGGTTATACATGGAAACCTGCAAAAAAAATTCTTTTACAATTTGTCGCAAACATTTCTTTCAAGTTATTCAGGCTTTGGTCCTTTTATTTTGCATAAATTTGGACTTTAATATGCTCCAACAATTTATTATTTCTGTTGACAGCTATTATTGTACATCAGAAATATTTTAAGGTTGTTCTTTTTTGTTTCTGATTAGGGGTACTGGATATCCTGATCTTTGGCCATCGCCGTCTTGTAGGATGCCACTAGATGTTTCAAAGAAGTTTACTTTTGATGTCCTTTCAGGCATTCTGACAGGTTAAGCTCCTATAAAACATGGATCAATGTACTAATGTGCATTGCTTATAAATTAATTTTTTTTACGTTGTCCTTGTCTAAATTTACAGATATGAGAAAAATATTTCCATTTGAACTATTTCACTTGGGTGGTGATGAAGTACATACAGGTCAGTATGCACGGATTTCTTCTTGCATCTTGCTAAAGAGTAAAGAACCATTTTACCTAAAAGCTTTAAGCTGGCCTAAGAATCATTTTTATTGTTAGCACAACTTAATTTGATTACTGTAGTGTTAAAATGTGTAATAGTGATTGTGACTTCATATCGTTTACAATGATAACAATCATCATAAACAATATAAATTGGTTTAGTGCAATTTTTAAGCCATTTTGTATCAATGCTAATTGATAGGAAATCACTATTTATTTTGACAGGTTGTTGGACCAATACTTCTCATGTGAATAAATGGTACAAATCTTAACCTTCTATACGCAGTCATTCGTTACATTATATGACGGTTTTTTGTTGCCTAGCGCGTTAAATCCATCAAGCTATGGAAATTCATATAAAATTGAAAAGGGGAAATTTCAATTTTAGCTACACTGTTTATTTTGCCACTCTGTTTTTTGGTTTCGAGCATCGACATCGGGATCAAATTTCCAGAAAATTAAGTTAATTAACCATCACAAACCATGAATTGGAATATTGACATGCATCAAGCACAATATTCAGATGTGATTATATCTCCAATGCAGGCTAGAGAACCTCAACATGACTGCTAATGATGCTTACGAACATTTTGTACTGAGGGCTCAAAACATGGCCCTTTCGAAAAACTGGAGTCCTGTGAACTGGTACGACATATATGGCAATATACCATAAAAAACTTTCTTATACCTTTAATATATATTGTCTTTTGTACGGATCATCGACTATGAAATAGTGCTTTCAATTTACTATTTGCGCTCTTAGACTGTAGCCATATATTTTAGATGTTCCCTTTTTATGTAACTTATCAGGGAAGAAACCTTCAATACGTTTCCAACAAAGCTGCATCCACGGACTGTAGTGCATAACTGGTGAATTCTTGTCCATGTAGTTTTATTTTGAGCATGAATCTCAAATGAATCAGTTCTAACGTATTTTAAGTAATTACTACTGTAGGTTGGGCCCGGGGGTTTGTCCAAGGGTTGTTGCGAAAGGCTTGAGGTGTATTTTCAGTAACCAAGGTGTGTGGTATCTTGACCATCTAGATGTCCCTTGGGACGAGGTCTATAATGCTGAGCCACTAGAAGGAATACATAAAGCTTCTGAACAAAAACTTGTTCTTGGAGGAGAAGTTTGCATGTGGGGTGAGACAGCCGATACATCAGATGTTCAGCAAACAATATGGCCTCGAGCTGCAGCTGCAGCAGGTTAGTTGTCTTACTAATCCAAAGTTATTTGCAATTCTTGCATTATATTTAATTGCAATTAATCCTGTAAAATTGAGTAGCATTCCCTCTTAGAGTTAATTAATTAATAGAGAAGCAAAAGTCACTATCTCTGTCACCCATATAAAAGATCCAATACGAAAGCCATGTGAAAGGCATATGCTATAAGGCACTTACGTAGACATATATACCAGACGCAACACAAGAACCCTCACAAACAAGTAGGACTGTTAAAAAAAGCAAAAACTTAGTGTGATGAAAATTACACGAACTGAACCTATTTGGTTCGGTTCAGTTCAGTTCGTGAACTATCTATCACAGTTCCATTCTTTTCAGTGCAGTTTGGTTTATGATTTTTTAAACAGTCCTAATATTCGGATAGGTTGCTTTTTTATTTTAAGCACAGTCCTAATATCAGTTGATAATATAACAATTTAATATTAGTATGGTTTACAAAGAATCAGTTTAGTTTGGTAAGTTACAATTCAGGTTTTTGTAAAGGTAGTTTCAGTTTGGTTCGGAAATACAAAACAGATGCACCAAAGTTTTATGTCAGTTTGGTTCAATGCGAGACGACCCATTAGCAGTTCGGTTCAGTTTTACCGAACTATGGTAATGGTTTAGTTCGGTTTGGTTTTCCTTCGTAACCAACCAAACCATGAGCAATCCTAGACACAAGACACTTAGCTCATGTGTGTGTATGCACAATCCACTGTATGTGGATTTAGAATAGGATACATTTGTGTGTATGCTTGTATATCTGTCAATCTTGTCTTATGTAGAGGTGTTTTTCACTTTATCATTTTCCTTTGTTATGTATGAAAAATTAACAATTACTTGTTTCCAATAGAACGTTTGTGGAGTGAGAGACAATCCACTTCAACTGGAAAAAGTGACTCAACCGCATTGCTCCGGTTGCAATACTTCAGATGTCTGTTGAATAGAAGAGGGGTTCCAGCTGCTCCAGTCACAAATTTTTATGGTAGAACTGCTCCTATTGGTCCAGGCTCATGCTTTGACCAATAACTTTAACATGCTTCATTTGTGTAATAAGTGTAGATTGTTCTTGGAAGTAACTCATGAATATGCCTGGTTATGAGTTAGAATTCTTGTAATAACTTGATTTTAACTCCTTGTAAGCTTTAAGTTAATGATGTCAGAGCTTTGCTGAATGAATGGACCATAATCATGTAAGTTATTAATGTATTCAATTCAATAATAAGATTTGTTTAATTGTCTCTTTATTGTACTATTGCTAATTGCAAATTTAATGGACTTGTGATTCTTCAGCTAATTCTATATAGAAAGCTATTGGTAACATCATAAAACTGGAATCAAATATTGGACTTGTGATTCTTGAGCTTATTCTATACTTGTAATGCTTTGATGACATCATTGTTTCATAAATAAATAATTGAAATGAGGTTTAAATATTATATCTTTCTAGACAAAGCCTCATTTTTTTTACTTATCAAAATTAGTTTTAATTGTTTTTTGCAATCTTCATTTTTCATATATTTAGATATATTTCCTCTGGATACATAATCAGTTATGTTCATGTATTGTATACCAATTAAAGACAAAGATTTGAGCAATTTGAAATGGATATGTTTTCCTCTCTTATACCTCATTACCTTTGACACTCATTAAACTGAAATTATAAACCCTAAGAATATTTTTTATAAGAACCTTAAGATATATTTTGCATATGAAGAAATTAAAGAATATCAACTATCATTTTGCATATAAATAAATTAAATAATATCAACTATCTATAAACAAATCATTTTATTGGGACAATAGATGACGGTATCTATGGTTTTAAATTGTTAGATATTTGTACTCCAAGTTGAATCCACTTTTCCCCTCCTCCGTTTTAGCTCCTTGTTAGGATAAGAGATTACCGTATCTAAGTTTTCATAGCCGCCGGAGTCTCCTTCGGAGTATTTATTTATTTTTCTATAAATTAATTTTTTTTAGGAATAATAATCGGGACAAAAAGCCCATTCTACATTTTTACTAATATTTAAAATTTAAATAGGAAAACACGTGGATATAATCCCAGAAAAAACAGTTACGATAGTAACTAACTATCTAAGTAGGCGTTTGACTCATTCTTCGTTCTGTTAAACCTAGTGAGTCTTTTAAACCTCTCATCCTCTAAAAGCAGTTTCAGAATTCAAAGACCTCACTCAGACTCAGAGTCTTCTTCATTGCAGCGTCTTTCAATCTCATTCCAATCATCATGGACCTTCGACTTTCTCACTCTGGTAATAATAATTCAGAGAAGATATGTTGTTTCCTTATTTATCATTTCCTTTTTCTAAATTATTAATACTTTCAGATAATGAGCAAATCAGTTCCGATGACGACGATTGCGGTGCTTTTGAATTGGAAGTTCGAAATCGCATCCAAGCTTTCATTCATACTGCTGAGAAGGAAGCATACACTTCTGTCTTGCGTGCTTTCGCATATCAATCCCAACGTTTCAATAAGGTATCATATTTAATAATTAATAATAATATGTATTTGATTTGATGAAGATTAATCACTTGTAGTTTTTCTTATTATGTATTATTATTCAGGGTAAGCAATTTTTGTTAAATGCTCTTATGAAAGAATTGATGATTACAAATGATGAATACAGAGAGATTATTATTGAGGTTATTAATGATACAACGGTTCGCCGTGTAAGGTATTCATTCTAATTATTTCAATAGTTTCAAATATGCAAAGAAAAAGTTCTATTGCTTCTAGTTTTGTCTTCATCTTACAATTTTTTATTTGATGGAAAATGCAATTAGCGAGTGGAGAGATTCTGTCAATTATCAACCTCAAGATTCTGTCAATTGTCAACGTCAAGATTCACCCTCTCCGCCACTTTCAGCTTCCCCAGAGATGCAAAACAACACATCTGATCAGTCGGTATAATCATTGTTTCAGTTGTATCACAATTCTTTATATTGCAGAGAACCAAATTGAATACAACTTCAATCGTGATAGTTTCCCTTTTTTATTGGCATGTTGATTCAAGATTATTTAAAAAGGGCTTTTAGCATTTAACGGACATGTTTGTTTAAAATTTTTAAAAAGTGATTTTAAATTTATATTTTAAAAAATAATTTCTATGAAAATTTACTTTAAAATAATATAAATTGTTTTATATTTATTTGCTACCAAATAAAAAAATTGAAAATTGATAATTTAAATATTTATTATTAGAGATTTTAACACTATATATTTTTTTAAAACGAGATCTTTCAAAAATTATTTTTATAAAAAAATCTCAAAATAATTTTTTATTTTGATCATTTTTTGAAATTTCATTATCCATAAAAATATTTTTGCAAATAGATGAAATACTTCAAATGTTACTTTAATAAATTCTTTAAACAAATTTTTTATTTGAAAATTTATTTTTAAAATCATAAACAAACTGGTCTAATATTTTAGATTTTATTTGTTAAAGATATTTTAAAAAAGTAGAAAGTGTTTTCTGTTTGTCAACTGAAATGAAAATTATTTGTTTTTATAAAGTAAGTTCTAAAAATTGATTTTCATGAGAAGTTATTCTATATTGTTTCTCATTTGAAGCAGTTTTGGGAAGAAAAAAAAGCCTTATTATAGCACTAGTACAATTTATTTCTTTATACGAAAAGAAAAAACATGCATTGATGAGGTCTATTTTTGTTCTTTTTTGCCGCTGCTACCAATTTTGGATACAGGATGAACCATTGCCCAGTTTGTCTCCAGTGAAGTCTGTGCAGCCTCCTTCTGTTGAACCTGCTAAAGGGGAAGTGTCTTTAGATGTATTGATTGGGAAGAAAGTTTGTGTTCAATGTCCTGAACGTGATTACAAATTTTATGATGCTGACATTATTGATTATGACCCTGTCAAGGTAATATATTTAGCTCGAAATATATATATATATATATATATATATAGCTGTCAAATTCCGTTCTTATTTTATTCACTTTTGCGGGTAAGTGTCTCATTCTTGAATTTTGATTGCTTTTGATGCTCTCAGTAAATCAGATGGTTATGTCTTAACATTTTCACAAGTCATTTTTTGGGTTTCATAATGTATAGGTTACAAAGAGTGAAGACAATATGTTTTTGATGTCTAGCTATAACTTCAATTAAAATCATTTGTAATGTTTTTATAATTTTGTCAAATTCTGGATTTTTACTCATTGCAGGGCCTGCATAAAGTGGTTTACGATGCTAATCAAGCAACCGAGTATCACGAATGGATTGATCTTAGGAAGGTATTTCCATATTTTGTTGCACATAGTGAACCAGTACTCGTTATATTTTAGCTGTTATATTGACATGAAAGGAATAACAATCAAACAATTTAAGTCGATGTAATTTTTGAAGACATATGCTAGGCAATGATTTATGGTCTTCACCTTCCTTTAAAATGGATTGAAAATTCAAAAAGCAACTTGAATCCTCCTTTTCTTTTCCTTTTATATTGGCCTAAACCACTTTCCTCCATTAGTGAACCTTATATTGACTTTATGTATTTTGTGCTTTTTGGCTATGGACAAAACATCATAGATTTATTCATGCGGTACATTTTATCCCTCGTTTATGCTACATTTCTTTGTTAGTGTTACTATATATCTATATATGTGGCGTCTTTTTTTCCACCTCACTATCTACAAGGTCAAAACTACATATTTTTTAACAATCTGTATTACAAACTTGTGAGTTATAATCCCATTTTCTGTATCAAGGGACACACTGGTATTTGATATGACTAGTGAACCTTACAATGTAGTTTTGATCCTTTGCATCTAATGATGATAAATTACTATTTGTAGACTTTAGTCCTGTGTTTATGTAATGAACAAGTAGATTTGTGAAAAAACTTACTAGTGTTTTTCTTATGGTTCTTCATATAAAACTCATTTTTTGTAGTTAAAACAAATTTTGAGACAATTATTAACTTAATAAAATCATTGTTGGTTAAGTTAAAAACTATGCAAAAAGTATTTAAGGAACTGCTAAGTAGTTTTGTCTTTGTCAAAATAATTATGACATTCTTTATTTACATTTGTACTGTAATCATTTTCAACAGGTCTTTCCTGAGGATATAGAATGGGAACATATTAATGATATATGCATATCTCATAGACAAGAGCAAAATGGGAAATGATGATAGTTCTATGAATGGGCAATAAACGGATGAAGAATGATTGAGTGCACAGAACTACCCGCTTGGGAATGGAAACCATCTTTAGTTCTTCGAATGAGTCCAATTGTGGATAAATACTGATCTTAGACAAGTTATGTTAGTTTAGTTTAGTTAGTTTAGTGTGCACTTACTTTGATCAGTTTTTCTTTAAGCATTTTGTACACGCTAGATAACAACTACTCTTAATAATTTTTTGCTTCAACCATTAATCCATCGTATCTTAGTTGTCTTTTGAAATTGCCAATGCCACAGCTCACAAGCATTTTGTGGACCGGTGTAGCTTTTATACTTTGTTACAGCGAGAAAATGTTCATGAGTTTGTGTATAAACGTTTCCTTTTTTATTTACTTTTTTTGAAAATGCCTCCTTACTTTATTCCTTTTCTTTTTGTACATACCTTACTTAATTGCTCTTTTCAAAAAGTACCTGATCCATCTTTGGTATATCTATAAGAAAAAGAGACCATGAGGATTAATTTGGGGAACGGATACTTTTACATACTTAATTGCTTGACACTATGCATATTTCGAAATGGCTTCATCTAATTCCTCCAACTTCAAAGTGACCATGAAGCTTCTGATTCTGATTGACAAAATGAATGATAAAGTTCCATTCGCTGAAGCATCAAAATTTGTCGTTGATTTTCTTTTCAACATGCTATGCTTGCCAATGGTTACTATAGTAAATCTTCTGAGCAATGAAGGAATGATACGTAGCTTAGGCAATATGTTATTAGACAATAACTAATTTTAATTAGTTAG
This sequence comes from Cicer arietinum, assembly GCF_000331145.2. Taxonomy (NCBI): domain Eukaryota; kingdom Viridiplantae; phylum Streptophyta; class Magnoliopsida; order Fabales; family Fabaceae; genus Cicer; species Cicer arietinum. The sequence goes on along the minus strand of NC_021163.2, from coordinate 17,805,174 downwards.
TTGATATAATTAGTTATATTAACCCGTTGTTATATAAATTTTATATCATTTTGATGTAATTGAATAATTTTTTCATTATTCAATATACTTTTTTCTCATTTTATTGATTTCTATCTTGAATTGTAACGTGATATCAGATAAATAATTATTCAATTACTTTCTTTCTCAAATTTTTCTTGAATAATTTTCATTGAAAATTAATTGATTTATCTTTTCTTTCATATTTGATTCTCGAATAATTTGTTCATTTTCTTCTTTTCTCCTCTCCTATCAAATTCCAAGTTATAATTGTCTTATCATAATGACGATGATAAAAAAAATTCATAAGACAATTGACATTAAGGGTAAATAGTTTGCCACCAAAAATTATGCTAAAAGAAAGAAACAAACAAAAATCATTATTTCCTTTTCTTTTTTTCCTTCAAAACTCATTTCTTTAATATTTCAAAAGTGGGGCACTGTTGTCCTATCTATCAAGAATTTAGAAATTACTCCATCACAAGGAACTTCTATAAATGTTTTAGAAGTTCAATACCATTAAAGTTATTCATGTGGATATAATTTTAACCGTTGTGGTTCAAAGTATTTTCAACATCTCCAAAATTATGAAAATATGGCCTGAATCATTCAAGATTTCTTATAGATGGTGTTTCGTAGATATATGTCTCCAACAAGTTTCAATTTTTTTCAATCATTCTTTTATGAATTTGTTAAACGTTTTTCAATAAAAATTTGATGATATAATTTTTCTTTCTTTATAATTCACCTAATTGGTATTCTAGCTTATATCAATAAAAAAAAAAGGATGATTAAGCAACATTTTTTCTTTCTTTGTAGTCGTCTATTTTCGACATTTCTTTTAACTTGCGAGAGGATATTAGATAGTTAGTTGATATAATTAGTTATATTAACTAGTTATATAAATCAATATGATTTTTATATAATTGAACAATTCTTTTATTATTCAATATATTTTTATCACGTTTTATAATTTTTATCTTGAATTGTAATATATGTATCAAAGTGTTGAAGATCTCAATAAAAATACTTGCAACACAACCAAACTAAGGATGTTCTCTTAAATCCAGTGCTCCCAACTCTTCATATGACAACGACGACAATGACATAGTATTGAACTCTTCAATCGAAGACTTTCTTCTCGTATGGATAGGGAGGATAATGAAAAGGACAAAGACTTTGCGTACTTATGTATATGTTTCTTAGGAGGTCTTGCCCCTCCACCATTCCACAAAATCATATATATATATATAGTGCGCATTTTCTTGTGGCAATTTAATTATCGTTAACCACATTATTATTATTATTATTATTTACACTAATGTTCAAATATATCCTCAGACTTTTAGTAATTTAAAATATAATTTCTCGTAATTTTCAAATATATACTCTAATGTTCAAACAAAACAATTACCTTATATCAATATTGATATTTTAATCAATGTGTCGTATTTAAATTTATTTTACTAATAATATTTATTGTTTTTGTTTTTGTAGTTAAGAAAGTTTTATTATTAGTGTAAAATTTAGATTTAAGATATTTTACATTATCAATTAATCATAACGGTCAAATTCAAAAAATAATTTAACTTTTATTATAATTATTTTTAAAATCACACTTATTAATATTTGTGATGTGCTGACGATGTAAAACTTTTAAACTCACAAAATATAATAATTAAACTCTAAAAAATTTTAGTGTTTGAAAAAAATAGATTTTTAAAAATTAATTTTTAATTATTAAAAATATCAACTAAAATTTGATCTACTACCTCTCTAATAAATATTAAGAGTTTAATAATCAATATATTTTTATAAATTTACAATTTAAAATTTTGTATAAATAACACAAAATTACACTTTTTTATTTATACATTTAAATTTTAAAAATTTAACCACAATAATATTTTAACTCAAATTCCACCATTGAGTGGTAGACCAAACGGTTTGAATTAGTCATGAGCGAAAAATTAAATTATGTATACTTCCGTTTGGTGTTGCATGTTTTAATTTAAAAAATCTGATCGGAAAATTTAACAGATAAAACAAAATAAAATAAAAAATAAAAAAAATAATTAAGTTTTATACTGTTTTCGATTTTTTTTAGATCTGTTTGCATGTTTTTTGTATTGGTTTGTAAGTGAACATCTTAATTGTTCCTCGAGAAAATAACTATACTGTACTCGTTCGGCTAGCTTTTCACATTCCAAGTTCACACTCATTAATGCGAAACTACTTTTGTGATTTTCCTTTCCAAAACATTCCCTTCTTTAATTAACTGTGCAACCCAACTATTTGAATATCTCTATAAATGAATAGCATCTCTCGTTCATTTCTTATTACAACTTATCAATATGTCTTCCTCTTCCACTAAAACTGAAGTGTCCCTCAAGCTTCTTATTGATACCAAGAATGACAAAGTTTTGTTCGCCGAAGCATCCAAAGATGTTATTGACTTTCTGTTCAATTTGCTATGCTTGCCAATTGGTACTGTTGTTAAGCTCCTGAGTACTAATGCCATGGTTGGTAGCTTAGGTAATCTGTACATGAGTGTTGAAAACATGAGTGATAATTACATGCAGCCAAATCAAAGTAAGGATGTTTTGTTAAACCCAAAATCTCATAGCTCTTCAACTCAAATAGCTGGCTTCATTACCCACAACAATGACAATGATGACCATGATGATGGAACTAATTTATTCATGTGTCCAAGTAAGTGTAAATTTGAAGTGACCAATGATAACACTACTCACTGTTCCCGGTGCCAGCAATTTCTGCACCAACCAGTCACTTATATACAAAGTGATAAGGTTGCTCAAAAGAGTACTACCATTAAGGGTGGTTTTGTGAAAGATGTTATAACCTTTATGGTGATGGATGATTTGGTCATTGAGCCTATGTCTACCATATCTAGCATTACTCTCCTCAACAAATTCAATGTTAAAGAGATTGGTACCTTGCAAGAAAAGGTGGTTGAAATGGGGATGGATGAGGTAACTATACCATTTAAAAATATAGTTAAATAAGTTTTTAGTTTTTATAAAATTGCTTTGTTTCGTTTTTAATTTCTAATTTTTTGATAATTTTAATACCTACAATGATTTTTGTAAAACTAAAATATGAGCAAAAATTATATATTGACTAAAATTGAAATTTCGAATTTTAAAAGTAAAATTTATTTAACCTATAATATAAAATGTCCAAATGAATGTATTATTTGTATAAATTTTTGATTTGTGTAGTTTGTTTATTTTATAGGCTGAAGTTTCCTTTTTTTGTTAACAGGGTATCAAGTTGCTTAAGGCTTCTCTTCAAACCAAAATGGTTTTGACAACTGTTTTCATCAACAAGGAAAATTGATTTGCCAAGAAAAGCACGGATGATCTTTTATTTGTCTTCAAAATGTTAAGGCGATGCCTGATAACATGGGATTTGGTTTTTTTGTTTTTGTATTTGTAGTTTATGACTACTAATTTAAAATATGACTACTTAATTGGATTTTCTTGTATTTTCACATCTCATTTTCTTTGCCAAGTTAATATTTTATTAATTGAGTAATTAATTTTATCTAATACTTTCTTAACAACTATCAATGAACTATAAATTGTAACTATAAGTTAATTTTACCAAATAGAGTTTTAATACTCTTATCTTTTTTTATTGTCTTTTTTTTCCCTCACAAATAATATATGCCTTATATTTATCATTTTAAATTTACAAAATAGAATAAATTATTGTTGTTCAAAATTATTGTAATAAACTACTATGAGATAGATAGTAAATCGATACCATGTGAATAATAGTAATTAATTTAGAGATTAATCTCTATACAAGTAATTATAAATTTTTAGTATACATAAAACTAATTAAAACATGTTAAATATATGTTTGTTCAAAGAACCTAAAAAATGACATTTTTTATTGATTTTATTGAATTCATTTACATATAAATTAAATTTTATTAATTTATTACTCTTATTTTCACGATTTATATTCCCCTTTTTAATCAATAATGCAATTGAAACTACACACCTATCTCTTTAAATAAATAACCTCCCATATTTCTTTCAATGAATAGTTGTAGACCGCTTGTACAGTTCAATAATTAATAGTTGATTAATCTTGCTTGCTTGCTTATCCGAGACGTAGGACTCATCAATTGAGATCGAACACGTAATCTTGAGTGTTATTCTTCCCCTATCTTTCTTTAATCATCGTTTGCATTGATTGAAAACTGTTTTGTTTAAAACCGCAGAAACGAAAAACAATAATCAATCTCTGTTTTCTGGTTTTTATGGTTTTATGAACATTCTTCGTTTTTCGTTTTTTCTCTGCAATTGATTGCCTTCTATTTTGTTGGTTAATTATTGTTGCAGATCCCAATATTGTTTTAATAATTGACGCTGTTTGTGGGAAAGGGAGCAACAATAGTTGGAACCACGAAATTCGACATTGAAAAATTCAATGGACCAAATGACTTTGATCTGTGAAAGATAAAGATGCATGTTGTTTTGGTACATCAAGGCTCGGTGAACGCATTGAAGGGTGAATCGGCTCTTCCTGCAACAATGACTGCACAAGAAAAGGAAGAACTGATCGAAAAAAGCAAAGAACACAATCATCTTGTGTCTTGGAGACAAAGCTTTGAGGGAAGTTGCAAGAGAACCAATAATCTGAAACTTGAATCTCTCTACATGACTAAATCAGTTTCAAATAAGCTCTTCTTGAAACAACAATTGTTCTCTTTTAAAATGGATGAAGAGAAACCTGTCACAGATCAACTTGTTGATTTTACCAAGATCCTTGATATTTGGAAAATTTAGAAGTCAAGCTAGATGATGAAGACAAAGCTCTGATCTTGCTTAGAGCCCTGCCAAGTTCATATGAACGTTTCAAGGATGCTATAATGTTTGGAAGAGAACAAACAATTACTCTTAAAGAAGTGCATGTCTCCATCTAGACAAAGGAAAGCTATAAAAGAATTGAGTTCAAGAATGATAATCATGCTGAAAGTCTGAATGCAACCAGAGGAAGAACAGACAAGAAATGATCAAATGGAAATAAACAAAGGTCCAATTCAAAGTCAAAATCTGAAGGGAAGTATAGATGTTTTCATTGTCACAAGAAGAGACATTTCAAGAAAGATTGCCCCTGAAAGAAATGAATCAAGAAACTCTCAAGATTCAGGAAATGTTGCACTTGTTGATGCTGGTTATGAATCTGCAGAGGCGTTGGTGATTTCAAATTCTGAAGGTGAAAAGAACAGGGTATTAGACTGATGACTCTTTATCATATGCATATTTTTCATTGATTTTAGTCTTATTTATCTTTAACCATTAGTTAATTTAAGAAGTTATTTGATATATTTTGTTGATTTTAATTCTTTGATTTAATGAAATATTTATGTTATTATTTCTTTGATTAAGTAGAGATTTTTTGGAGTTTTGTGTTGTTACTTTGTTTTAGTGCAGTGCTGAATTTAGGTGAGAAAATAATATGACCTATGTGGAGTATTTCAGTCATATATTGGGTTGTAGATGTCCAATTGGAGTCAAACCAAGTTCAAATGAAAGCTAAGATCCATAGCTACAACTTGCATGAAGACATCAGAACCAAATTCAAACTCTTAAGAGGAGAAAAATGCAGTACAAGTCAGACAATAGATGATGTGCGCCTAAAGCGTGCCATCCGCGCTTGAGGCGCATTTCCAGCCGTTCAGCACTGTCTAGGTGCGCCTGGAGCGTGCTTTCTACGTCTGAGGCACATTTTCAGACCAGTGACACTGTCTAGGCGCGCCTGCAGCGCGTTACCTGCGCCTGGGGCGCGCGACGCGCATCAGCATTCATAAAAACGCAATTTTTCACTATTTTAGGGATCTTTTTAACTCTTGACAAGTTGGGATACTTGTGCCCTAGCATAGAAACTCAAAAACGTCCGTTTCTAACATCATTGGAACAGTTTTATCAAGAATCATTCATGAATCCATCTTGTAATTCTTCTCTAATCTCTATCTTTTTTATCTCTGCCATGAGTAACTAAACCCTATTTGTTAGGGATGAGTGTAACAAGATGAAACCCATATTTTTATGATTTTCTTTCTAGTTATATGAATGATTTTATTGAATTATTTTTCTCATCTCTGTGCTTAATGCTTTTTATTGCTTGATCAACATTAAAATATTCAACGATTTGTATTTTGAAACGGAAGTGGACTTTACGAATGCTTGAGATGAGAAATTCATGAATTTGTAGTTTAGACATAGATACAGGTCATGAAACCAATTAAATTAGTTGCAAAATAATAATTTAAAAGAGAATTTCTATAAGGTAATGCTTAATTCTAATCTTAAATCTACTAAGGAATTAGAGGTTACTTTGGAATTAAAGGTTTTGTCACTAAGACATTAAGGCAAGAATAATAAAGAGAATTCTGTAATAATTCAATAAAGGAATTCAATAACTAGGATCAAATTAGACACCAAGGTTGGATTCGAAGTGAAACTCATCCCTGACATTTTTCTCATTATAAAGGATCAATTTTATTACTATTGTTAATTTCAAATATTATTTCAATCAATTCAAATACTTTTTGTTCAATTTCAGTAATTAAATATAATTCGATAGTAAAATGCAATCCTTGAGTTCGACACTCGGTTCTACCGTTTTAATTATTACTTGCAACGATTCAGTATACTTGTTGAAACACTATCAGGTTGTACTTTCCATGTGTCCAAGAAAGGATTATATTGAATCAATAGATCTTCGTGATTGTGGAGTCGTTCTTCTTTACAACAACAAAACGTGTAAAGTCCAAGGCAAATGAACAATCAGATTCAGAATGTTCAATGACAAGGAGTTACTGCTCAATGATGTAAGGTACATACCTGAATTAAAAAGAAATTTAATTTATGTTGGTATGTTTGACATTTTAGGATATTTCACAAACATAAAGAATGATATCATGACTATTATTAATAAAGAAGATATCATTGTTAATGGCATTAAAAGAAATGACTTGTATATTTTAGAAGGTTCTACTATAATTTCACAAGCTTTAGTTGCTAGCTCTAATTTGCATTCATCTTCTAGAATATGACATAAGTGATTAGGACATGTAAGTGAAAAAGACTTAATTGAGTTATCAAAACAAAATTTGCTTAATGGTAAAAAAATTGAAAAATTGGAATTTTGTGATCATTGTATTTTAGGAAAGTCTAAGAATGACAGTTTTAGCGTTGGCCAACACAACACCTCTAGATCTTTTGAATATGGTCATTCTGATTTGTGGGGTCTTTCAAGGATAAAAACTCATGCTGGTTGTTCTTACTTCTTAACCATAATTGATGATTATTCTAGGAAAGTATGGATTTATGTCATTAAAAATAAAAGTGACACTTTTATGAAATTTAAGAATGACATATGCAAATTGGAACTCAAAAGGTAACTAAGCTAAAATGTTTAAGAACCGACAATGGCCCGGAGCATCTTTCAGAGCAATTTATTAAGTATTGCAGGGACTTAAGTATTCAAAGACATAGAACAGTTGCAGGAACCCCTTAACAAAATGGCATTGCTGAAAGAATGAACAGAACAATCTTGGAAATGATCAGATGTATGATCTGGAGCGCAGGGCTGCCTAAAACATTATGGGGAGAAGCTGCAGTTACAACAATGTATTTGATAAATAGATGTCCTTTATCAGCTATTAGATTTAAGACACCAATTGAGATGTGAAATGGCAAACCAGCTGACTACTCAAATCTGAAGGTATTTGGTTCTTTAGCATTTGCTCACACAAGGCAAGATAAATTGGATCCTAGAGTAACCAAATGTGTTTTCATTGGATATCCTAACGGAATAAAATGTTACAAGTTTTGGAGAATTGATCAAGGTGTGCCCAAGTGCATTATACCAAGTGATGTAATGTTTGATGAAACAAGAATGCCCATGATTGACAAAGAACATTCTCCATTTCAGTTCTGCAGAAGTGCAGAACATTCTCCGTTTCAGAACTGCAGAAATGAAAAACATTGTAGAAATGTAGAACATTCTCTGTTTCAGTTCTAGAGAAACGCAGAACATTCTCCGTTTATGAACTGCAGAAATGAAGAACATTGCAGAAATGCAAAACATTCTCTGTTTTAGTTATGCAGAAATGAAGAACATTGCAGAAACGCATAATGTTCTCCATTTAACAGTGCTCCAAACAACAATGACGAAAGTGTTCAGATTGAGGTGGAACCACCTGAAGATCAAGAGATTAATCATGAAGACATAATTGATACATCACTTGATCATAATGCTGCAATAGAAATAGATTTGGCCAATTACAACTTGGTAAGGGATAGAAAAAGAAGGGTTATCAATCAAGCCTCCAATCAGATACGGTGAAGCAGATTTATTTTGGTATGCGTTAAGTGTTACTGAAGATCTTCAAAGAGATGAACCAAACAACTACAGGGAATCCATTAATAGTGAAGACAAAGAAGCTTGGATGACATCTATGAATGAAGAGATACAATCATTAGAAAAGAATCAAACCTGGATTTTGGTTGCCATTCCTAAGAGTCAAAGGGTAATTGGATCAAAATTGGTGTTCAAGAGAAAGGAAGGCATTCAAGGTAAAGAGAAAATAAGGTTCAAAGCAAGATTAGTTGCAAATGGATTTTCTCAGTTTGAAGAAATTGATTTCAATGATGTATTTGCACCTGTTGTAAAACATTGTTCAATCAGAATTCTGTTTTCAATTGTAACTCAACAAGACTTGGAATTAGAGCAGTTGGATGTCAAAACAACATTTCTACATGGTGATCTAGAAGAAACCATTTATATGCAGCAACTTGAAGGATTTGCTAAAGACAAAAACATAGTTTGTCTTCTTAAAAAGTCATTGTATGGCCTAAAGCAAAGTCCTAGACAATGGTACAAGAAGTTTGATGATTTCATGATAAGAACTGGTTTCTAAATATGTAGTTTTGACAACTGTATTTACATTCTGAAAAAGGAAAATCAAGAACGTTCTCTAGGTCAAGAACATTCTTCAGTTTTTCAAAAAAAGTCAAGAATGTTCTTCAACTTACCTATTACTCTATGTGGATGATATTCTTCTTGCAAGCTTAAGTAAAGACCAAATTAAAAAGCTCAAAGTTGATTTTAGTAATGAGTTTTAGATGAAAGAACTTGGAGAAGTCAATAAGATATTAGGAATGGACAAAAAAAGAAATAGAATGAAAGAAGAACTATTTCTTTCTCAAGCTGCCTACTTGAAGAAAGTTGTCACTAAATATAGAATGCATGAGGCAAGACAAGTTAATACTCTCCTGAGACATAATTACAAATTGTCTATGCAAGACTCACCTAAGACTGATGAGGAAATGCAAAGAATGAGTATCATTCCTTATGCTAGTGGAGTTGACTGCATAATGTATGGAATTATATGTAGCAGACCAGATTTGGCTTTTGCTGTGAATGTTGTCAGCAGATTTATGACATATTCAGAAGCACTGCATTGGTCAGCACTTAAGTGGATTATGAGGTACTTAAATGGCTCACTAACAACAGGTTTAAAATTCAAAAAAACTCATCATGACAAGGAACCAATCAAATGATATATGGACTCGAATTATGCTGGAAACATGGACACTAAAAAATCAATTTCTGATTATATTTTTACTCTATATAGGACTGTTGTAAGTTGAAGAGCAATTACACAATCAGTGGTAGCACTTTCTATAACTCAAGCTGAACTCATTGCGCTCACTAAAGGTGTTAAAGAAGCTTTATGGATGAAAGGACTTATTGGTGAACTAGGAATAAATCAGAATTGCGTTTCAATTTATTGTGATAGTCAAAGTGCTATACATTTATCCAAGCATCAAGTGTATCATAATAAGTCTAAACATATTGATGTTAAGTATCATTTCATAAGAGATGTGATCGATTCAAAGCAGGTTTCACTTGAGAAGATATCAAGTGAGGACAACCCAACTGATGCATTCATCAAATCACTTTCACAAGCTAAGTTCAAGCATATCTTGGACATAGTTGGCTTTGACAAAGAGTAAAGATGAAGCAATGGCAACAAGGACAATGATTGAATTATTCTGATATTGAGTCAATTTGGAGAATTGTGGAAGTGTGTCTCAAATCAGTAACAAACTTGGAGTTAGTTATTATTATAGCTGAATTAGTTATGACAAAGGTTGTTATAGTTAGTTAAGCAACGTGTCTTTAAATACTATAGCTGAAAATGCATTAAATAATAGCTTGTAATATGTTGAAGTGTGTTGATGTATGCCAGAGCTGGAAAACTGAGATTTAGTTAGAGAGGCATAAGCAGTTCGTGATTCATAAGAAATCAGAGAAGAAAGATTAAAGGGTGAAAAGAAAGATTGAGAGAAAGGCTAGTATTGCTGGTTTATAAACAATGATAGATACTAGGAGATCAATCTTGTGAAAGCTTTAATCTTGTAAAGTTCAATCATTAATAATGGATTAATCTTGCTTGCTTGCCCGTGACGTAGGTCTCATCAATTGAGACCGAACACGTAATTCTAAGTGTTATTCTTCTTATATGTTTCTTTAATTCTCGTTTGCATTGATTGAAAACTGTTTTGGTTAAAACTGCAGAAACGGAGAACGATAATCAATCTCCATTTTCTGGTTTTATGAACATTTTCCATTTTTCGTTTTTTCTCTGCAGTTGTTTGTCTTCTATTTTGTTGGTTATTTATTGTTAAATCTCAATATTGTTTTAACACTTCTAAAGCAAAAAGTAGTCGTATTAAGAGCATAACTGTGATTACAAACCATAACTTTACAAACTATGATTACATTGAGAACCACCCAACTATTCTTTAAATAATGTCAAACAAACAAACATTGAAAAGGAAATGGTTGCTACTTCACCTGATCTTAGGAATTAATTTTTAATTAATTTGGGTTTTAAAATAAAATATTAAAAATAGTTAAAAATACTTATTGTTAGGTTTCTTACATTAGTAACACTATATAAAAGTGATCATTTCAAATTTTATTTATTGCCTCAACCATGATTCTTAAACATAAATAAATAAATATACAACACAAAATAGTAAAACAGAGAGGAAGGAAGAGCTCCTCAAAATAAAAGATAAGAATGTTGCTCAACGCCACTTATAGACAAAAACACACGTGGTAAAATAAAATTTAAAAAAGAAACACCGCATTTCTTGAGCTTAAATGGTACACAAATGCTTTAAGTTCTTCATTTCTTAGAAAGAAAAATATCAGACGAAGAAAATGCTGAAGAAAACCAAGTAAAAAAAAGTTGTATAAATTGATGCTAAATCATATCAGAAAATAGCTATTGCATACCATAAAGTAAGGTAAAAAAATTAATTATAACAATTTATTGTTTTGTAGTTTTTGCTTTCCGAAATTGCTTGATCCTCTCTGCTTCTTTTTGAATGTTTAATTTTGATGAAATGTGCAAAAAATACAACTTTGAATTGGACCATACGTATAAAATAAAACTAATCCATCCAAACAAAATTTAAAGATTTTTGAAAAAAAAGAATTTTTATAAACAGAATGGTTATTATTGTTAGGTACAAGCCCAATTGGCTAAAGGAGTATGAGGTTCCTCGCAAGCCCTGGTGATTATATAGCAGTTTTTCTAGATAGTGACTTAGTGATTGTTGACACAAAAAAAAACATAGTGACTTAGTTACCCTTTAGCTAGAAAGACAAAAAAGCTACCTGGACCGTTGCTGGAACTCTCTGAGTCATCTTTCACAGCTGTAATAATAGTACAACAACATAATTTAAAGATGGTTTCTTCTTCATCTTCTTGTAACCGTTTTCATAAATACTACGAATTAGTTTATTTTACATATTTTCTATATGCCATACTCCAATTTATATATATCCTCTTGTATTGTTAGTTGTTACTGATACTAGCACTACCTTTCAATATGGCTGCTTCTTCCACTAAAACTAAAGTGTCCCTCAAACTTCTTATTGATACTAAGAATGAGAAAGTTCTGTTCGCCGAAGCATCGAAAGCTGTGATAGACTTTCTCTTCAATTTGTTATGCTTGCCAATTGGTACTGTTGTTAAGCTCCTAACTACTAATTCCATGGTCGGTAGTTTAGGTAATCTCTACCAAAGTGTTGAAAACATGAATGATAATTACATGCAGCCAAACCAAAGTAAGGATGTTTTGTTAAACCCAAAATCTCACAGCTCTTCAACTCAAATAGATGGCTTCATTACCCATAACAATGTCAATGATGACAATGATGGAACTGACTTATTCGTGTGTCCCCATAAGTGTTGTTTTGAGGTCACGAATGATAAAACAACTCAGTGTTCCAATCGGTATGAATCACATCGTATGTCCCAACCAGTCACTTACATAAAAAATGAAAAGGTTGCTGAAAAGAGAACTACCATTAAGAGTGGTTTTGTGAAAGATGTTGTCACTTTCATGGTGATGGATGATTTGGTCATTCAGCCTATGTCTACAATATCTAGCATTACTTTGCTCAACAAATTCAATGTCAAAGAGATTGGTACTTTGCAGGAAAAAGTGGTTCAAATGGGGATGGATGAGGTAATTAAGTATATATATATATTTATACCGTTAAACAAGTAAATACTCTTCAATTTTATTTATTTAATATATTTTAGATTTTCATGCCTTTTTGTTTTTCTAATTTTGACAGGGTATCAAGTTGCTTAAGGCTTCTCTGCAATCCAAGATGGTTTTGACTAGTGTTTTCATCAACAAGGGAAACTGATATTATGCGAGGAATAACATGATGGGTCTTTTATATAAAAGAGAACTGATATTATCTCAAGAGAATGTGTCATTTTGGTTTTTGTTGTAGTCAATGACTACCAAGTTTCTGTTCAATGCTTTCTACTTAATTCTTGAATAAAAATTTCTCTTTTCAAAGTGTATTATTCCCATATCTTTGACTCATCTATGGCCTAATATTTGGGCTGAAACTCTTGTCTGAATAAAAAATAATATTTAAAATTTCAGACTAAAAAACACAAACTCTTGTCTTAAAAGAAAAACAATAGTATCAAAATGAATTTCTTAGATTTGCATCAATAGCATCACTTTCCAATCACTTTGAGTAAAAAAAAATCATATTCAATCAATTACTAATAATTCCCTATTTAATTGGTGGCCTCTGCACCTTCAACCTTCCAATTTCCAATTACTAACTAATAATTCCCTAGTTAATTGCGACCATATCAATCTCCCTATTTGCGAGGAATAAGAAAGTTCTTTTTGCTGAAGCACCAAAAGCTGCCATAAGCAAAAACGACATTCATTTGGTTGGTAGCTTAGGCAATTTGTATCACACTAGTAGTACTACTACTGTCCATAACCTCAACGACAATTACGACAACTTTGGAACTTCGTTTTACACGTGCCCAAATGGATCGATCTATTTTGAACCATGAAACAAGTCATGTTGATGGATGATTTAGTGATTCATTTCAACCCATCATCCCAATTTCAATTATTACGTTACTAAACAAGTTGGTACTTTGCAAGAAATTGTGGTTGTGTTTGGTATGGATGAGCTACGATTAATTTGGCCTATTGCATTTATGAGTTTTTATATATATATATTATTTTAAAAAATTAACCAATATATCCTATATTGAAATTTATATATATTAAAATATTTTACTGTTCAGAGTCTCCTATTTTACAACTACATGAAAGATATTTTTTTTTTCTGCATCGTATTCTCGAAATGCGACCATATATAATCTTTTAATTTTATGTGTGTGAATAAAAATAAAATTGTTATTATGAAAGGTTTTTCTTGAGTGATATGACAACTTGTTTTTAACTTTAATGTGTAACCTTCTACTAGTACTTTGCAACTTGCTTAGGCAATGCTTTATTTGGTGATAAAGTCTCTAGACTGGTAACAACAATTAGAAACTACATATATATAAAATGTGCTCTAATTTTTGTTTCCATATGAAATGTAAAATGTGGTTCAATTCAAGCACTCGTTTACCCTTAGCGTAGTTAAACTAGTATTAGATTAATTTATATATGCCTGTCTCTATTTTATAAATAATCTCAACTTTTTTACGGTAATAAATAGTAGTACATAATAATTTGTACTTATGTGTTTTTAATAGGCAACCTGTCCGCTTAAGGCTTCTGCAGTCAAAAAGTGGTATTGGCAACTGTTTTTCTCAAAACAATTAATATATATATGGTATCCCAACGAGTAGTTTGACATTTTCTTATCATATCAAGATTACTAGTATGACAATCTTGGTTTGGTCTATTTAATAATTTGCAATGTGCATTTGTATGCTCAATGCCTCTGTATATGTATTCTATTGTACCGTTATGTTTCTGTTTATAAACAAAAATGAATTAACAAAAGTTGTATATGTATTGTACTAATTTTAATGAACTAACTCTATTGTACTGCTATGTTTCTCTTTATAAACAAAAATAAATTAACAAAAGTTTATATTTTTCTTTATTGTAGCTTTTAAGCCGTGCTTATAGCTTCTCTTGAATCTTAGGTCTTGTAAGTTCTATTCGACGGATCATTTTAGATTGTATTGATTAAATTTTATCTGCACAAGTGGCAAGTCGAATATTATTGTAAAATGGAATTTCTAATACCTTAATGTATATAAGAATTAATGTAACTAAACTATGTGTGCTATTATTTTGTAAACTCCTAATGAATACAACATGGAAGTTGTTTTGAATTGACAAAGTTATATTAATAAATAAATAGATTTAAAGTAAAGTTTTACGTCCTTTAACTTAATTTGAAGTTTAAAAAGGTCTTTTATATTTTTAAATGAGAATAATATTGAATTTTTAATAATTTTTTGTTCAAAGTTGTAGACAAATAATTTTATTTTGATCTTTTTCTTAAATATAATTGTCATTATGTCTTTATTTTGGAATTAAAATGCAATTTTGGTACTATTAAAGTTGAAGATATATAGAATTCTTCTTTTCGTTGAATAATAGTCAAAAAGGTATATAAATAAAAAACAAAGTTCAAAATGACGTCAAATTTTCAAAATAAAGATGTATTAATGACAAATAAAATTTCAATATAAGAAAAAGACCTTTTTAAAACATTAGATTAAATTAAACTAGCGCGAAAACAAATTATGATGTTGACGATTTTATTATTTTATTAAAAAAGTATAATAATTTTAATTATTTATTTTTTAAAAAAATTAATAAAAAATAAGAGATAATATTCTATAGAAATTTAAATGAGTTGTTTGTCCATGAAAATTTATGTTAAGTAGCATGGTGTCTATCTTTAATCAAGAGAAATCATTTCAAAATAATGAAAGAATAAATATAAATAATTTACTAATATACTTTGTCCTCATTAAAAAAATTATAGGTATTCAATCGCATGATTGTCTAATTTATAAATATAAATTATTATATAATTTCTTTTATTATTTTAAAATATAAGGTAAGATATACTTGAAACTTTCTAAATAGTCATAAGCTTCTCAATTAGTGGTAGAGCTGTGATCACACATAGGTTAACTACAAATTAAATTTTCGTAATAAAAATATGTAATAAAAACATATTAAGGACGAATAGTATTTCAAAAGAACATCAAATAAAAACAATTTTCCATAAATTTTAAAACAAATTATTTAAGGTCCAACTTTATTGCCATATAAAAGAAATAAATGACCATTTTGATCTAAAGAAAAAAAAAGTAAAAAAGACATTTTTTAAAACTTTAAATTAAGTTAAATTGTTGATGGCGTAGATTTACCTAAACTTAATACAATTTTGCTTCCCACACCCCTCAAATTACTTCCCACACCCCTCAAATTTTTTTAAAACCCAAAATACCCAATCTACCCTTCCCTCTATATTCACTTTAACTACTCATCTTCTAACTTCATCTTCTTCATCTTCAAAAACCTTCATCTTCATCTTCATTACCCTAAACCCTAATACCTTCATCATTCATCTTCAATCATCTACTTTGTTGAATAAAGTAATCAATCAATCTTCAATAATCTTCAACACCATCTTCAATCACTTCAAGCATCTCTTCAATCAAGTAAGTGTTTTCGTTTTCGTTTCTTGGGTTTGATTTTCTGGGTTTTCAATTTTCATGAATGGATTTTGAACGTTAAGCAATGATTCTGGGTTTGATTTTCTGGGTTTTCAAAGTTCAATTACGTGAATTGAAATGAAGTACGTGAACTCAGATCACGTAGGTGAGTTCACGTAGGCTGATGGAGTTCACGTACGTGAACTCAGATCACGTAGGTATACGTGAACTCAGTTAACGTAGGTTGATGGAGTTCACGTACGTGAACTCAGATCACGTAGGTGGACGTGAACTCAGTTAACGTAGTCTGATGGAGTTCACGTACGCAAACTCAGTTCACGTAGGTGATGGAGTTCACGTACGTGAACACAGTTCACGTAGGTTGCTGAACGTGAACTCAGTTCACGTATGAGTTTATGCTTGCCCCTGTTGTGGTTTATGTTATATTGCTATGTTGTTTTGATAATGATTATGATTTGTTTATGCAGAAATGGTGCGCACAATGTTTACTGATAGAGAGGGTCGTATTATACTCGACCAAGGGACTGATAGAGAGGGTCGTGTTAGACCAACCGCTT